>NC_081787.1:24359368-24659368 GCF_963082965.1 Carassius carassius | reverse complement strand
ATAAAAATTATAAATGTAACTAAAACAAAACTAAATTAATCTTAATTAAACTACATTTTTCTATGGTCTGACTTGTTAAAAGATTTCACATCCTTTTGACCAGTAAATGAACTTTCAGCTAACCTTGCGATCCCAAGTCATAAAGTTGAAATTGTCATCCCTTTGATCACGGAATACACAAACAATTTTTTTACTTTAGCTGACCAGCAGCACACCATTTACAACACCAGAACCCCGGAAAACTAATTAGATTACAGTTGCAAACCCCCCTCCAAAAACCTTTAGATGTTTTACAATCTTCGCTGACATGATCGTGAAAGTAAACACAAAGACACCAGACGCGTTTCTACGCACTACTAGAGATGAAATATTTAGCCTTTCCTGTAATGTTGTAAAAGTTTATTTGGCAAGAAAACCCCATCTTGACATATCACATTCATTCCTGTTTAATATTTGTGTTTGCCTAAACGCATGTTTTAATTGATATAGCAATGATATAGCAATGATAGAAGTTAATATTGACAACATAAAAGACGTATTCAAGGGTTTAGACTACTAAAGTATGTGTGAGTGACTTATTAAAATTAAATAAAACAACACTTTTTCCAACAAGGAATTTTGTTGAGATGAAAAAATTAAATGGTATAGGTAAACCTAATTTTATAGTAAAAACATCGGTCTAATATTAAAACCAGGTAGAATGTTTTCATCGAATGAGAACTGATGTGTTGTTATTAAAAACATTACTTTGTTTAATTCTTTTAACATACATTTAAACCTTTGCGACCAACGTTATTAGGGTGGTTGGGGAAGTGTTAGTGTGTGTTTTTTATTTTTTATTCGATGCTTTAAACATTAAAAACATAAAGACGTACATTACTGGTAGATTTACAAATACGAGATTACACTCAATTTTTGTTCACACTCTGTACATCATAAAACAAAATAAATGTAAAATAAATAAAACAACACTTAAGAAAAAAGAAAAATATAATGATAAAGAAAATGTAGTGGGGGGTAACAGATTTCACATTAAGAAACCAAAGTCCTCTAATGAAGAATACAAAAGTCTTGCTTTGAGACTTTTCATGCCTTTTAACGTTCCCAAATACATCACAAATTCCTCTTTAAACGCCACTAAACGTGGGGGGAATTTTGAAAAACATACATTTATGAATCTAGAATTTCGTGCCAGAAGTTAATATGAACAAAATAAAAGACATATTAAATGATTAAGGCTACTAAAGTAAGTGTGAGTGGCTTATTAAAATAAAATAAAACATCAAGGTCTTTTGTTTAGATTAAAAATAAAGAGCATAGAATACCAGAAAGTACATCTAATCATCCGTCCGTTTATACTACAGAAATGATTGTCATATTTTTGGCTCTTCAGTGGGGTTGAACACATTAATATACCTAACATAGTCATATGTTCAGACTCATTTTCAGTACTATCAAGTTTAAAGAGTGGTGAAGCTTCTACTAGACAAAGCATTTTGTCAGACATTTTACAGAGTTTGTTCAGAATACAAGCAATAACAAAGATTTATTTTGTATGGATACCCACACATATAGTTGATGAAAGTAGTGGACCAGATAAAAGTGGACCATTAAAATGTCAGACATCTTATTTAATACTCCAATGAGTAAATTAGAAATAAAAGGTCTAATTAAAAATAAATAAAAATAAAAAGATACGTGTCAAATTAAATGGGTTGGTTAGAATAAATGCCAGCATTTATATAATATTCAAAGACCAGTTGGAAATGAATATATATATATATATATATATATATATATATATATATATATAAAACACCCTTTGAAATTAGTTAGTTTCACAAGCCAGTTACAAGCATTTCAAATCCTGTTAGATGTCTTTACAACCGCTTGATGTCTAACTGATATGCACGCGCCAGGAATCACACAGACGCCAGACGCCGGACACGGTCACGTTTCGATGCTTGAGATGACGTCTGGTTTATTTACTAGATAACGCGACACAAGCTTGACAGAAGGAAAGTGTGTTTGTGTGTGTGTGTTAATTGACATAGCTTGAGAAATTAAGCTTGACAAAAATAAAAGATCTATCGACGGGAATAGTCTAGATTTAGACTAGTCGTAGATTAGAGTAATTAACTTAATAAATTAAAAACAAATAGCTAACACTTTTTCAACTATGTTTTTTTTTTTTAATTTTTAATTTTTTAAGACTAAAAGTAAATAAAATCGTATAGGCCTACATCATTTAAAAAGTAAAAATTGACCATATGTTTAAACGGCTATAAAGTTTTCACTAATAAAGGACTGATGTCTATTTATTAAAAACTACTTAGTTTAATTATTGTAACGTTTAAATCTATTTAATGCTACTATCACGCCTCCTGCCCTGCCCTCTCTAGCGCTGGAGGCGTGGTTTTTTTCCGGAGCATTCCCGAGCCTCACTCTAACTGGTGGTAGGTTGTTTTACGGACGCTTCACAACTCTGCCGGAGGATCTTTTTTTTTTTCTTTCGTCTAACTGTCTCGCTTTTTAAAATTGTAGTTAGTGGTAAAGTACTGCATAGATTTGACAAGTATCTTGTCTGGTGTATTTTATTTTAGATCCGCGTAAATGCCTAAGTTACCTATTTTTTTCTTTTGTTTTAACTTTTCACCCGACGTGACAAACGCCTACTTTCTTGGTTTATAACATTGCTTTACGTTCGCCTCTTTTTTTTTTGTTTGAGTCGAGCTAACGTTACCGGAGACGTCATAACACTTTGCTGTGAGATCTTTTTTTTTCTTTTGTTTAACTCTTGTCAGTAAAATTTTAGTTAGTGGTAAAGTACTGCTTATATTTGACAAGTATCTTGTGCTGGTGATTTAAAGACGGGGTCTGGTGTATTTTATTTTAGATCCGCGTAATGCCTACCATCTTTTTTCTTTTGTTTTAACTTTTTCTAACATCGTAACAAAACTCCTACTTTTCTGGTTTGTATCGCTGCTTTACATTCGTTTCTTTTTTTTCAGTTTGAGGTAAGGTACAAATGCTAAAACTCTATTACCTAGTTTTCTTTATTTTCTAACCTAGTTTTATTTCATTTGTAACAACTTTAACAATGTTTTTACACTTTTCCAACTACGAAAACGATCATTACATTGTTTCCATTGCTGCTATGCGTTTATAACCTTTTCTTGAAATGCATTGTGTATTTAAAACCTTAATAAAATCATCCCTTACACCATTTTCATGATTTCGCCCTTTTCAAAGTTTAAAAAAAGCACATAGCTTCCCACAACTTCTCCCCCCTCCGAAATTCCTCCTTGGGTTCATAAGTCCATATTAAGGTCACTGGAGGGTGTACAGGGAGGGGCGGGGGGGTGTACAAACAGGTGTCCAGAACAGATGGCTTTTATGACCCTCATCAATCAAATTTTTGGAGACAAGCAGCCCTGGATCCTCTCTAAGGGCACGTCCTGAGAATCAACTTATGAATATATTTTAAATGTCACAGTGTAGGTCAGTTCAAAGCACTAGGTTGGAGAAATCCGAGACTATGCTTGAGCTTACAAGAACTGAATCAATAAGTGAAATCATATCTTAAGGTCACAGTGGTATCGATGCAGGTGTCCTCTAAAGGACATGTTCTTTTTCATATGTCTATTTTTTATCTACACGTCCGTGTCTCAATGTCTGTAACATAAACACCTCAATGTCAAATTACTTGACGAGAAAAGTTATAAGTCTGCTTTAAATAGTGTTCATTTTCTTGGTTTGTTAAGATCCTAAACTTTTCCTGCTAAGTCCTGTTTACCTGGTTAATTTGGGCTAAACATTTATTTGCATTCAGAGGTATATTTGCATAATATGTGATGATGGATTAAATGGCTTTATGACCATAACAACATGTCCTCCAAACAATACGGTCGTATAAGTTGTTTGTCAAAATCCTTGAAATACGACCCATCTAAGCATATACTACAATTGTTCCCCTGTCGGCAACAGGACACTTTCATATTAATGCTTTATATGACAATCATGTGATCATGGGTTTGATCCCAGAGAATGCAAATGCTCATAAAATGTATTTGCACTGTAAATCACGATTTTGTATGATTTCTGTGAGGTTTGGTGTCAGAGATTTGGATTTTTGGCCAGCAGTGCTTTTCCTTTTTCTGTGTCTGTGCTTGTGTTGTGTGAGTTGGTGCATCCCGGGGCGTGGCTATGCACTCCTTTCTGTGGCTGATTGCTGAATAGGAATCACCTGCTGCCAATCAACTCATCTGCCTCCAATATTTAAACTCTGGGTCTTCAGTCAATTTCTGCCAGATCGTTCAGTCTGCTTATGTGACCTCAGTCCACCTGCATTCATCCTGCATTCTGCCTGCTACGTTCATTCAACAAACTATTCTCTCTGCTCTACTAACATATCTCTTGCCTGTTTGGTTTCCAGCTCACTTCGTCTATCAATCTTCAAGAGCAAAGGAGAAATGTATTGTGTTCCTTGACATTTGGCAACAAATTAATTTTATTTGCAAAATTTTTAGTCTGTGTTCTGCTTTTGGGTCCAAAGCTGGGTTTGGTTATGACAGAACGATCTGGCCAAATCATGTACCCAGAAACAGATTCAGTTCACAAAGCTCTCTCTGTACAAGTTGCACTTTTGGGACAACATGATCTTCTGCTTCAGAATCTCACAAAAAGCAATCAAGCCATGGCAGGTCAAATTTCTCAAATTGGCAATTAACTAAATTAAATCGCTACTATTCTTGCTCAGTGGTCTACTTAGTGCTCAGCCCAATCAGCCTGCTTCTGTAGCCCCACCATTACCACCTTCTCAGACTGCCTTTCCTTTACGTGAGACTCATATTTCCGGACCCTGAACCATATTCTGGTGACTTGGGAAAGTCCTTTTTGCTTCAGTGTTCACATCTGTTTGGGACTATCAGAGTGCTAAATTTAATTATTTTTCCTCTTTCACTGCTAAATTAAATAATTTTTTTGACCATCCGCTTCATGGAAATGAAGCAGCCAATAATTTGCCATCTCTGCACCAGGGTTCCCAACCAAACGCTTGGCTGCTTCAAGTGAGGCTGAGTATTCTTTTTTTCTGATTGCTTGAGCACTGCTGAACGTAACTATTATGTGGGGAACCGGGAATTATTGGAAGTGAAGTTAGTCTTGGAGCATTGGAGACATTGGCTTGAGGGACGTGAACATCCATTTTTTGGTATGGACAGACCATAAAAACCTAGCCTACATACAAACTGCTAAGCGTCTAAATCCTAGACAAGCATGTTGGGCCCTATGTTTTAGTTGCTTTAATTTTACTCTCACTTACTGCCCTGACTCAAAGAATGTTAAACCAGATGCACTTTCATGACAATTTACTCCAGAAGAGGACCCACCAAGCTCTGAAACCATTCTACCTCCTTCCTGTGTGGTTGGTGTCATCACTTGGGAAATTAACTTCAGTAATTTGGGAGGCTCAACGCACCCAACCCGATCCAGGCAATGGGTCTCCTGGAGATTTGTCCCCAATACTGTTCGTTCCCAGGTCCTCTAATGGGCCCATGCATCCCGCTTTGCCTGCCATCCTGTTTCTCATCTCACTGTTAACCTCCTTAAATTACATTTCTGGTTGGGCACTATGGACAAGGATACTCAAGAATTTGTCAAAGGCTTCTCTGTGTGTACACATGAGAAAACTTCACATCCCCCCAAGCAGGTTTGCTTCATCCTTTATCTGTTCCCAGCCATCTGTGTTCTCACATTGCTCTTGATTTTATTACTGGACTGCCTATTTCACAAGACAATAACACTATCCTTACTATTGTGGATCATTTCTCTAAAGCAATGCTTTTTGTTGCTCTCCCTAAAATTGCCCACAGCTCATGAGACTGCTAACATGTTAACACTGCTAACATGTCCAGCATGTTTTCCTACTTCATGGCATCCCTCTATATACTGTCTCCGACCGTGGGCCCCAATTTACATCTCAGGTTTGGAAGGCCTTCTGCCATGTGCGTTGTGCTACTCTAAGTTTGTCTTCTGGCTTTCTTCCTCAGTGTAATGGGCAAGCAAAACAGGTAAACCAGGAGTTGGTAGTTGCATTGAATAGGCTCACAATTCCCTGTCCAGCTCAGCTACTGGTATGTCTCCATTTGAGTTTTCTTTGGGATAATTGGCTCCTTTGTTTTGTAACAGGAGGAGCCAACGAAAGACATCAGGCCTCGGATAGGCTTTTATTAACAGAAATTAAATTAAAACGGAATAAACGTGGCAAAAGGGGGAGAGTGTCCAAAATAAACAGGGGATCTGGTGTCCTAGTCGTGCTGCAGGGATCATATGGATTGGGCAGTGTTCATGGAGGAAGGGTCCAGGTAAGGGGCGGAGTCTGGCGGCCTCCCCTCTTCATTCCGGGGCGCGAGGGGCAGCGGCTTCTTCTAGCAGCCGCATCCTGCTTGTCAGCCACGGCGCTTGGGGGATGGACAGCCCGGCATCCTGGCCCGTCGGCTGTGTAAACGAGTGCAGTTCTCATCTGGATCACGGGTCCGGTTGCTCATGTCTCAGGTTGCGCGGGAATCCCTCAACGCACCCTTCCTGGACCCACGAGGACACCAGTGTGCACCAGTGTGGATGATAATCCTGTTTATACAGTGAAACAATTGTTGGATGCTCGTCGTCGGTGAAGAGGTCTGCAATACCTGGTGGATTGGGAGGGATATGGACCTGAGGAGCAGTCTTGGGTGGCATGGTCCTTCATCTTGGATCTCTCTCTTATTAAGGACTTCCATCAAGCCCATCTCAACAAGCCTGTTCAGGAATACTGTAGTACTGGTACTGTCAGGAATATGGATTTTTGGCCAGCTGTGCTTTTCCTTTTTGTTTCCCCGTGCTTGTGTGTTTGTGAGTTGGTGTATCCCGTGTGGCTATGGACTCCTTTCTGTGGCTGATTGCTGAATGGGAATCATCTGCTTCCAATAAACTCATCTGCCTCCAGTATTTAAACTTTGGGTCTTCAGTCATTTTCTGCAAGTTCGTTCAGTCTGCTTATGTGACCCCACTCCACCTGTATTCATCCTGCATTCTGCCTGCCACGCCTGTTCAACAAAATATTCTCTATGCTCTACCAAAATATCTCTGGTATTTTTGGTTTCCAGCTCACCTCGTCCATCCATCTTTAACAGCAAAGGAGAGATGGATTGTGTTGTTTGACTTTTGGCAATACATTAATTGTATTTGCATAATTATTAGTCTGGGTTCTGCTTTTGGGTCCAAAGCTGTGTTTGGTTATGACAGTAAGTTTAGGGACGGGGTAAGGTGCAGTCATTCATACAAATTCACATTTGAAAACTTAAATATAGGTTGTAATAAGGTGCTTGCACAAATTACTTATAGTGTCATTTTTGTTGGAGGACAGTCTGGGCCATAAGTGTAAACTTTCCTTATTGCATGACAAGTGCAGGTTCACATATTCAGTTTTAAATATTTTGTCTAGATTGGTCACGTGAGTTCATTTAATTAAATTTTATGAGTTGGTAATTGCAAATGTCTCAGCTGCCTAGCATTAATTCATTAAACCATGCATATTCTCTGTGCCTTAGTTTTATCTAAAGCATCTGCTATGACTCATGTATCACACAGATATGCATCTTATTAAGCTTTCATTCTAGTTTTGCCAGAAGCAAACCATAAGGAGTTGATTTCAGATCTCTATGAGAATGTTAGTGGCTGCGTTTGGTCCAGAAACCTAATATTGTACACAACAGTGTGAAGCATCATTGAATTATAAATACATTAAAATCATTATTTGCCTCTGATTTTGAAAGTCTCTGGTTTATTAGCTTTCTGTTTCAGCATTGTCAGAACTCCTTAGTGATGACAACACTGACGGATTCATTATCACGTTGCATGTTGGCCAGACGGCGAAATTAAAATGGAGCTCCTCTCACGGTGACATGCACATACACAGCTGATTTGCTTTACACTGATCTCACTTGAACTGTTAATAAGTTGTTCTCTGGGATCGGTATTGTGTCTTGGTAAGTGACCGTAATTGCAGGGACAAGATTTCTACCACTATGCATAATTATATTTTCATTTTCTAAGTACACTACAATCACAAGCTCTTACTTCTAAAGTAATAAAATCATAAGAATATAAATAAATAAATAATAATAAAAAAATCGCTGAGAATTTTTCAGTTAGTCAAAAATTTATTAAATTAACACTAATGAGTATGCAGTTTGTGAACAAAAAATGTGTCATTATAAAATATGTTGACCATTGGCAACTGAAACTGACGTGATTCATGATGTTTTGCCCCAGTTCACATTCACTATTTCACTGACATGCAGCAAAGCTTTTTTATTGACATCATTTTATTGTGTTGGGATTTGTTTACAATTTTCAGGAAAATTAACCTATAAATGGCTGACAGTGTACTTAGAGCTGACTGCACATTCAGCTGGGATAAAAGAAAGTATTTTAATATGGGAAATATTTAACATAATATTTAGCCTTCATCCAAGGACTGTGTTTTATTGAAATGCACTTGAAAAAACAGTAGCTCAATTATACACTTAATTGACAGTGTGCATATGCTCAAGTTCAGTGAAGGATTTTATCCCATCCCACCCTATCACTGCTTTGTTTTTGAGTGTTGTGTTTAACCTCAGGTTCATCTTGAAGGGACATTCCCTGCAATCAGTGTTATGTACTCTGCTCAATGACAAACAAACTTTATGTACTGTTCTTTATGAAATGCTAATAACTTTGATACTATGCTACATTTTGCATCAAATTTAAATTAGGCAATAAACTGGTGTGAATCATAAATACAGTCATGGCTAAAGGGCATTGCTAGGCACTAGTGGCGTGCATTGGGGTGTGTGGATGTATTTCTCAAGCCCCTGCCCCTTCAATCGCCAATGCTAAAGTGACCTTTCGGTCTGATCTAGGTGACCATGATTTCTGCCAAGGGCCACTACTCCCCTGCTCCACCAGAGGCCTGTGCATGCCACTGCTAGGCACAATACACATGTAGAATTTTCATATGCTTTCAATATGGCCTTCAGGGCCTTATTGCTGTATAAAACAAGTTATAAAACACAGTATAAATATTATACTATTGTTATTATAACGTTATTTATTTTATTTAGCAAGTTAATTAAATACTATGTTTTTAATATAAGATACAGTCCCTGACATATAAACGATAACTGAACAGCATTGTAAATTTATGCATTAGGCAGATTTGGCAAACTTACAGTACACTGGAATCAAAACCATGACTTTGGTGTTGGTGGCACCACTTTTTGAGCTACAAGAATGATTGTATTGGTGTAATAGAGTTTTTATATAGTGTAAAACAGTTACAGTAATTCTGGTCCTCACATATGATTGGTCAAGCATTGGTTCTACCAAGAGTGCTGAAATAACAGCATTGGGAATCTTTACTGTTTATAACATGACAGCTTGTTATTGTTTCCCTCCAGATAGACTGTGTATTAATGGTGAGGAATTCAGTGACTATTTCTACATGCTACATTATAACATCAGTTGTGGCAAGAGATTGTCATCATGATTGACTTGTTATTCTAATGATTCATTCAAAAAAGCTGATTCATTCAAGAGTAAATCAAAGAGGATCTGCCATGGCCTCCTGAAGCCCCTGCTCCGCCATGGCCCCCTGAACACCCTGATTCACCCTGGAGGCTCTCCTTGTCTCTGCCGGGCCCTGTTCCTGTCCTGCACAAGCCTCCAGAATGTACCCCCACCCCTTACCCAATGCTAATGTTATTGTGGGGGACGTGCCTTCCGGGAGTTAGTAATTCCATTCAAAATGTGAAACTTGTATATTATATTCATTCATTACACACAGACTGATATATTTCAAATGTTTATTTCTTTTAATTTTGATGATTATAATGGACAACTAAGGAAAATTCCAAATTCAGTATCTCAAGAAATTAGAATATTGTGAAAAGGTTCAACATTGAATACACCTGGTGCCACACTCTAATCAGCTAATTAACACCTGCAAAGGCCTATAAATGGTCTCTCAGTCTAGTTCTGTAGGCTACACAATCATGGGGAAGACTGCTGACTTGACCGTTGTCCAAAAGACAACCATTGACACCTTGCACAAGGAGGGCAAGACACAAAAGGTCATTGCAAAAGAGGCTGGCTGTTCATAGAGCTCTGTGTCCAAGCTCATTAATAGAGAGGCAAAGGGAAGGAAAATATGTGGTAGATAAAAGTGTACAAGCAATAGGGATAACCGCACTCTGGAGAGGATTGTGAAACAAAACCCATTTAAAAATGTGGGGGAGATTCACAAAGAGTGGACTGCGGTTGGAGTCAGTGCTTCAAGAACCACTACGCACAGACGTATGCAAGACATTGTGAAGAGGAAGATGCGATACGCTAGACCCAACAATGCAGAAGAGCTGAAGGCCACTATCAGAGCAACCTGGGGTCTCATAACACCTGAGCAGTGCCACAGACTGATCGAGTCCATGCCATGCCACATTGCTGCAGTAATTCAGGCAAAAGGAGCCCCAACTAAGTATTGAGTGCTGTACATGCTCATACTTTTCATTTTTATACTTTTTAGTTGGTTAAGATTTCTAAAAATCCTTTATTTGTATTGGTCGCAAGTTATATTCTAATTCTCTGAGATACTGGATTTGGGGTTTTCCTTTCGTTGTCAGTTATAATCATCAAAATTAAAAGAAATAAACACTTGAAATATATCAGTCTTTGTGTAATGAATGAATATAATATACAAGTTTCACTTTTTGAATGTAATTAGTGAAATAAATCAACTTTTTGATAATATTCTAATTATATGATCAGCACCTGTAAACATTGCTGCAACACACTCGTATTAATAACTATTTTATACAAATTAAACATTTTTATGTATAAATTTGTATGACCACATTTGTAAACTTTTGTATGATCAGCCCCAATGACTGTTAAGGTTAAGATAATTTTATATGAGCCACATTGTTTTCTCATGATTTTCCATATGCAGTGTGGATTTGAGCATTTTGATGATTTTGATGATCATTTGTGATGCCATTTTGAGCATTTCATTTATCATTATATATTTAATTAAACTTTTTGACAAGGTTTTACCGGATTAAAAATGAGGTGGGGTGTAGTACATTGTAATAAAAATAATTATATATATATATATATATATATATATATATATATATATACTCAAGGTTATTGTTGTTTTAAAAACCTTGAGTAAGTGTTGTTTTATATATACACATTATATATTTTATATATAACACTTACTCAAGGTTTATGTTGTTGTTTTTTGTTATAATTATGAAATTGTGTATTGACCAATTAGCATTAAGCAATTTAATTACCAGTTTTATGTTCTCATTTTCAACTTTCAAAGATTTTTTAAAATGACAAGACATGACATCCTGCATGTTTCATATGTTGCATGTTTTAGCTATGTGCTGAATGTAGCTATTGATTAACATGGACCAGAGTCCTGTAATCAGGTATGCGTGCTAGCTCAAATTAATTGCATAGCAAAGCTTGATTGCCTAATTTGAGACAGTAATAGCCTTGAGATACCTCTCATCTGATCCTATATCCGATAATCAGCACTTTGGCGATAACACACACACAGGCTCTGCCTGAATGGATGAGCACTCCCTATCCCCACAGGGACAGGTAAATCAACCTCAAAGCTGAGATATGAGAAGCCTTGGTTACTTGAACCAGTATATGTAAATGACAGCTATTTTTAGGCTCAGAGTCCTCAAACAAGGCCCAGAATATCTCTCTGTGTTTGTGTGTGTGTGGGGGGGGGGGGGGGGGGGGGTGTAAGCAGTCTACGTCAGTGTTGAGTAACAGTTTGGCTAAACAGATATGAGTGATTGAGTGATGTGCAACCCTTTTTCAAAGCTACTGAAGTAGAACACTGCAAGAATTGCTTGCAGATCTTTGCCACCCTTGTGGTGTCTGACAGGTCTTTACTTGTTCACTGCAGATGAGTGCAAGATATTTTTCTCCATCCCTCAGTTTGGCTTTTCTTATTTAGATGAAGCCTGTTTGTTTCACACTGGGTTCACCTGCATATCATTGATCCCAACGACAATGCATGCTCTAAGGCACTTCTGAATGTGAAGATTGATGGCTACAACGAGGATAGCAATGTATGGTATTGATGCCAGACTGAAATTGTATAGACTTTCTGTGGCTGTTCACAATCTCCACAAGACAACCCAAAAGGGAAATTCCACAGTTTTTATTTTTATTTTTATTTTTTTATATCAGACTTATTTCATCTGTGTCGACTTCTGCTGACAGACTCTGTTGTCAGAGGGTTGTTGTTTTAGCAGAGTGATCCCTTATATCGATATCATGAGTAGCTTGCTTAAACTGTTTTAAAATCATCTAAACATTTATTGTTCCTTCATTCCCAGGGCTTGTCCCACAACTTGGGGAAAAAAGGGAGTGAGTACATTAAATAGTACTTTCTGTGGATGTTTACAATGGCACAATGGTGCCTAGACAACACAGTTATCGCTCTTTTTATTTTATTGTTCTTTCATCTCCTAATTTGGAGTCAGTTGTTCCAAATTTGTGGTTTCTCTTTTCCTGGGCCGTAAGGGCAACATGGGACTCCAAACAGTCCCAGTGGGTTCAAGGCTCATTTAAAGACCCAACCAAAAATAATGGTCATCTTATTTGGCTAAGGAAAAAATATGAAGTTATAGTAATGTTTAATGCTCAGTTATGTCTATTTTAAGAATCAACTTTGTCATAGAATTTTCTCATAAAAGCCATTTGGAAAAATTTATATCAATACAAATGAGACAATTGCCAACATGCAGTGAATGTATAGAGATCTAACACTAAATATCTAATTTAATGTGATGTAGTTACATTATTCATATACTTACTTACTAGTAATATTAATAACAGTAAATTATGCATAAATACAATCATCTAACCCTAAACCAAATCCCAGTCCTGATCATAACTATAGCAATTGCATTTGTGGAAATTACACTGTAACAACATCACCTTAAGATAAAATATAAAATTTTTTAGTAATTGTAGATTTGCATATTATATTCATTTGGTCTCGGATGCATTGGATGAGTTCATGAAATCTCCTACAAGTACCTAGAAACGTCTCAGTTACATATGTAACCCTCGTTCCCTGAAGGAGAGAAGGAGACGTTACGTTAGTGACTGACAAATTGGGATCTCACTAGAGAGACGAATCACCTTCGAATGTTAACAAAACAAGCCAATAAGTGTTGGGGTGCAATCTTTTCGTCACGCACCCCACCCTGCCCCGATGTTTGGGTATATAAAGAGAATGTGTGCAGTTGCACATTCAGTTTTTCACTGAGGAGTGGAAACGGTGTGCCTCTTCCTCCATAACTTACAGCGGTGGTACAGCAAATGTGGCGACGGAATGTAATGTCTCCATTCCCTCCATCAGGGAACAAGGGTTACATACATTACCTAGACGTTCTCTTTCAGTCAGTCATGTTCGAAATACGTTAGTGACTGACAAATTGAGTTCTGAATGGAAAACACCACTATTGCTGACCAAGTAGGAAAGCTGGCAAGTCCTCTAATGCCAGTTGGGGCGGAATATACAGCAGGGCCTAGGTAGAGACGTACACAACTGCTGTTCCGAATAGTGGGATGTAGGATAACATTGGGAAAGCATATCCATGTAGGGGAACGCTAAGGAAGCCACATCCTGGAAGGAGTGTGGAAGAATACACATGTGGAATCACCCGAATGGAGAATCACTACAAACGGGCACCTAGCCCATCACAAGGGCTGACCTCAGGCATACACATGAGTGCTTGGCCTGGCATCTGGTGCTCTGCCACGCCTGACCACCAGAGGTGCAGGATAAACTTAAAAAGGGTTCCCTAAAGGGATCACCTAGAATCTATGCATCACATACCAGAGGTCTGGGCACAGGTGCCAGAGATCTTTCCTCAGAGGAATACGCCAAGGATGGGCTGTCCCGAGGATCATCAGTTCTGGGAACCAAGTCACACAATGTCTGCGAGAAGGCTCACTGTGGGAAATGCAAACTTGCATAGGCCCTGATTTCAACTGTGTGCCAGCGCATCCGTGCCGAGTGTCCGGAGAGGCAAACAGGTCTACCTGAGAGTCCCCGAACCATCTCCAGATCAGCTGGACTGCCTTGGGAGAGGAGTCGCCATTCTCCCGGAAGGGCGGGCTGATGTGAAAGCTTGTCTGCTGCACAATTAAGCTTACTTAGAATTCTGACTCCAATGGAGGAGATGGCATCTGTTGACTGAAATTGATTCACCAGTATTTCATATTATTTTAGTAACATTGACTGGATGCGAGCCATATGCCATTAGATTATTATGAAATTAAAAAACTTCTGAAAAACAACTGGTATTTCCTAAAATAACATTGGTAATTAGTTAACTTGCAGTAAAACATTTAATTAAGGTCTTGAGTAATAAGCTAAAGAGACATACAAAAGAGAGGTCTATAAACAATGCTGACCTGAAAAGAGCTGCTAATAAAGTATGCCATTTCTAAAACAAGACTGGCACAGGTGTAACATGATTTTGTTATTTATTTTATTTTATTTTATATTTTTTTTATTTTTCTTTGCCAAAAGGTACACAAATAAAAATAGTGAATCAGTATATCAAAAAAGCTATGAGCAACATTGTACATCAACATAATAATGCAAATGTACATTTACAGGTGCTGGTCATATAATTAAAATATCATCAAAAAGTTGATTTATTTCACTAATTACATTCAAAAAGTGAAACTTGTATATTATATTCATTCATTACACACAGACTGATATATTTAAAATGTTTATTTCTTTTAATTTTGATGATTATAACTGACAACTAAGGAAAATCCCAAATTCAGTATCTCAGAAAATTTGAATATTACTTCAGACCAATACAAATAAAGGCTTTTTAGAAATCTTGGCCAACTGAAAAGTATGAAAATGAAAAGTATGAGCATGTACAGCACTCAATAGTTAGTTGGGGCTCCTTTTGCCTGAATTACTGTGGCATGGCATGGACTCGATCAGTCTGTGGCACTGCTCAGGTGTTATGAGAGCCAAGGTTGCTCTGATAGTGGCCTTCAGATCTTCTGCATTGTTGGGTCTGGCATATCGCATCTTCCTCTTCACATTACCCCATAGATTTTCTATGGGGTTAAGGTCAGGTGAGTTTCCTGGCCAGTTTAGAACAGGGATACCATTGTCCTTTAAACAGGTACTGGTAGCTTTGGCACTGTGTGCAGGTGCCAAGTCCTGATGGAAAATGAAATCTGCATCTCCATAAAGTTGGTCAGCAGCAGGAAGCATGAAGTGCTCTAAAACTTCCTGGTATACGGCTGCATTGACCTTGTACCTCAGAAAACACAGTGGACCAACACCGGCAGATGACATGGTACCCAAAACCATCACTGACTATGGAAACTTTACACTGGACCTCAAGCAACGTGGATTCTGTGCCTCTCCTCTCTTCCTCCAGACTCAGGGACCCTGATTTCCAAAGGAAATGCAAAATTTACCTTCATCAGAGAACATAACGTTGGACCATTCAGCAGCAGTCCATTCCTTTTTGTCTTCAGCCCAGGCGAGACACTTCTGATGCTGTCTGTTGTTCAAGATTGGCTTGACACAAGGAATGCAACAGCTGAAACCCATGTCTTGCATACTTCTGTGCGTAGTGGTTCTTGAAGCACTGACTCCAGCTGCAGTCCACATTTTGTGAATCTCCCCCATATTTTTGAATGGGTTTTGTTTCACAATCCTCTCCAGAGTGCGGTTATCCCCATTGCTTACACACTTTTTTCTACCACTTCTTTTCCTTCCCTTCGCCTCTCTAATAATGTGCTTGGACACAGAGCTCTGTGAACAGCCAGCCTCTTTTGCAATGACCTTTTGTGTCTTGCCCTCCTTGTGCAAGGTGTCAATGGTCGTCTTTTTGACAACCGTCAAGTCACCAGTCTTCCCCATGATTGTGTAGCCTACAGAACTAGACTGAGAGACCATTTAAAGGCGTTTGCAGGTTTTTTTTTTTTAGTTAATTAGCTGATTAGAGTGTGGCACCAGGTGTCTTCAATATTGAACCTTTTCACAATATTCAAATTTTCTGAGATACTGAATTTGGGATTTTCCTTAGTTGTCAGTTATAATCATCAAAATTAAAAGAAATAAACATTTGAAATATATCAGTCTGTGTGTAATGAATGAATATAACATTCAAGTTCCAATTTTTTGAATGAAATTAGTGAAATAAACTTTTTGATGATATACTAATTATATGACCAGCACCTGTACATCAACACCTTGGAATTACAAGGCTCTATCTGCCCCTTTTGTCAAAATTAAGTGTTTAAAATATTCTTATTCTGTGAAAACCAGTGTTGGAGAAAAGTTACTTTTAAAAGTAATGCATTGCAATATTGCATTACTCCATAAAACATTTTTTGGTAATTTGTTGTATTTTTTTGTTACTTTTGTGTTACCTTTTAAATATGAGCAGTAAAAGCCCTAGCATGTAAAAGCCCCTTCACATCAAAAAGTGTAATGAATAAACCTCGGGCTGAAGGAAAAGTAAATTCAAGTCTGTACAGTAGAACACATGAGAAGAAGGTTCAACACTCTTCAGCAAAAAAAAATTAAAATAAAAAACAATTAAACAATGAGGCACAATTGTTAGTTTATTTAAAGTAATTTTTGCTTATTAGTATGGTTTAACTGGATCATCAAGGATCAGCAGCAAAGATATTAGTTAATAAAATGGGATTAGATGCATTTGTGTTATTTAACATTTAATTATTGCAGGTTTGCGTGATATTCTGAGTTTGCTTTTCACTGTTTTAAAACCCATTAACAGTCAGTAACATTTTTGAACATAGACTTTGTAGTGCACGATCCAAACTTACATTTTTATAATTCATGAATGAAAACATTTTATAACATGATATTGATGTACCATTTACATGGTAATGCAATGTCTGATTTTAAAATGAGTTTTAAAGGATGAATTTTGAGATTTTAAGTTTTCAGTTGATATATAATTTCTGATGATTTTTAAAGTGTCATAGAGTAAAAGGCAACAAAGAAATCTTTTTTTTTAACAAAGGTCAAAACTCCTGTTATGATGTAGATTTTTGAGGGTGCACTCTAGTCATAAATCGATTACTTTTCCTACATAATTTTTAACAAAAAACATTGGTAAAATATATATTTGGGAGTCTTAGACCTTTCCAACGATATATAGTTTGTCAAGATTAGATTAGATTTAATTGTAATATAGTGAAGTAAATGTAGGCGTCCCACAGAGGGGACAGGTGACAGTTTGATAAATGATCAAGTATATTTTATTTTTTTATTTTTTTTATTTTTTGCGACTGGGATGAATTAATGCACATTCACATTTAGTCTAGAACTACATCATGTTATCAAAGCGCAATAAATGGGAAAATAAAGTAACTGGCTTTACTCTTTTTGAAAAAGTAACTCAGATTACTCTTTTTGAAAAAGTAACTCAGATGTGTTCTTGTAAATTAAAAAGTAATGCATTACTTTAATAGTTATTTGAAAAAAAAAATCTGATTATTTAACTCGCGTTACTTGTAATATGTTACTCCCAACACTGGTGACAAAATATTAAAAATATTTAGTGATGGTTTTTTTTTTTTTTTTTTTTTTTTTTACATTTTGGACAATGACTTGTTCCCCATATCCTATATCACTTTATGGAATGCAAAAAGCTTTGAAGCTTAATATCTCAAAACTGCTCAGAATGCAGATAGAAGCTTATAATTTCAAGGTGATGATTTGTTGACTTTCTATAGATAATGGGCCTCACCATTGTGAGTTAATGACGTGCAGGTACAGGTGTAATATCATCCTATTGAAACTGCATCCATTATCATATTTATGTTCAGCTAACAAGGTGGATTACGGAAGCAAGAACAGCTTTCCTGAAACTACCTGCAACAGTTTGGGGTTTTCTTAAATACTTTATGTACTGGAACTTCAGTGAGATGCTAATTTGCCTGTTTTTGATTTGAGTTAATACTAGTTATTAGAAGCTTTTAGTTTTTATTGCATTTACATTTTTATGGTTTCCCTCATTATTTAATTTCCAACAACATTATCTTTCCTCTCAGATTTAGAGAGTCTTCTACACACAATGGTTACATTAACCTAGAAGAATATGCAGGTGATAATGTGTTGTCTGTTTCCTCAAGTGATGTCAGGAAGACCCTCCTTAGGGTGAACCCCCCCAAAGCTGCCAGACCAGATTGCATTCCCCGTGATGTCTTCAAGGAATGTGCAAAACAACTGACTGATGTTTTTTACAGACATTTTTAACATCTCCCTTGAGCAGGTGGTCATCCCAATGTGCTTCAAATCCACCTTCATCAACCCAGTCTCAAAAAAACCCACCGTAACATGCCTAAATAACTACTGGCCTGTTGGACTCACCCCAGTGATCAGGAAGATTTTTGAAAGATTAGTCATGACTCACCTCAAAGCACTTATGCCACCCACTCTGGACCTGCAACAAAATACTGACACAACCGCTGCACAGACGATGCCATTGCATTCACAATTCACCAGGCCCTTTCACATCTGGAAAACAAGAACTCAAATGTCACAATGCTGATCACTGACTTCAACACTGCATTTAATAAAATCATCCCACAAACACTAATTGAAAAACTGTCTTTAATTGGATTAAGCACATAAATGTTCAACTGGATGTTTGACTTCCTGAGCAACAGACCAAAGGTTGTCAAATTAAATACTCAAACTTCCCAGCCCATTACCCTGAGCACTGGTGCACCACAATGCTGTGTACTGAGTCAAGTCAAGTCAAGTCACCTTTATTTATATAGCGCTTTAAACAAAATACATTGCGTCAAAGCAACTGAACAACATTCATTAGGAAAACAGTGTCAATAATGAAAAATGATAGTTAAAGGCAGTTCATCATTGAATTCAGTGATGTCATCTCTGGTCAGTTAAATAGTGTCTGTGCATTTATTTGCAATCAAGTCAACGATATCGCTGTAGATGAAGTGACCCCAACTAAGCAAGCCAGAGGCGACAGCGGCAAGGAACCGAAACTCCATCGGTGACAGAATGGAGAAAAAAACCTTGGGAGAAACCAGGCTCAGTTGGGGGGCCAGTTCTCCTCTGTTTCCTGTGGTCTTGTCCTGGTGGTCCTCTGAGACAAGTTCTTTACAGGGGATATGTATCTGGGGCTCTAGTTGCCCTGGTCTCTGCTGTCTTTCAGGGATGTAGAGGTCCTTTCTAGGTGCTGATCCACCATCTGGTCTGGATACTTACTGGATCCGGGTGACTGCAGTGACCCTCTGATCTGGATACAGACTGGATCTGGTGGCTACGGTGACCTCGGAATAAGAGAGAAACAGACAAATATTAGCGTAGATGCCATTCTTCTAATGATGTAGCAAGTACATTGGGTGTTATGGGAAGTGTTCCCAGTTCCGGTTTACCTAATTAATGCAGCCTAAAAATCCTTTAATATTTGGATATTAAAAGCATATTAATATGTTATGTGTAAGCCAGGTTAAAGAGATGGGTCTTTAATCTAGATTTAAACTGCAAGGGTGTGTCTGCCTCCCGAACAATGTTAGGTAGGTTATTCCAGAGTTTAGGCGCCAAATAGGAAAAGGATCTGCCGCCCGCAGTTGATTTTGATATTCTAGGTATTATCAAATTGCCTGAGTTTTGAGAACGTAGCGGACGTAAAGGATTCTAATGTAACAAGAGCTCATTCAAATACTGAGGTTCTAAACCATTCAGGGCTTTATAAGTAATAAGCAATATTTTAAAATCTATACGATGTTAAGTAGGGAGCCAGTGCAGTGTTGACAGTCCCTTGTTATACACCTTGCTGTCCCATGACTGCATTGCTAAACACCATAGCAAGAGCATTGTACAATTTGCAGATGATACCACAGTTGTTGCGCTCATAAGCAATGATGATGAGACAGCATACAGGGATGAAGTGAACCAACTCATAGCCTGGTGTGACTACATTGCCTGGTGTGATTACAATAATCTCTCTTTGAATGTCAACAAGTCAAAAGAGATTATCTTTGACTTCAGACACACCAAAGCACAACACCAGCCGTTATCTATCATTGACACTGAGGTTGAAACAACACAAATCTTCGAATTCCTGGGACTGCACATCTCCGACGACCTCTAGTGGTCACTAAATATCTCCTCCTTACTTAAGAAGGCCCAACAGCCCCTATATTTTCTGAGATGGATGAAGAAAGCAGGCATGACCCACTTTAACCTCACGACTTTCTACAGATGTGTCATTGAGAGTGTACTAACCAGCTGTATCACAGATTGGTATAAAAATTGCTCAGCGTCTGACAGGAAAGCCCTTCAGCGGATAGTGAAGATGCCACAGCACATCACAGTCTTCCTGCCATTGAAGATATCTATAGCACCAGGTGTGTGAAGAGTGCAGCCTCCATCATGAAGGATCATTCTCACCCTTCCCACACCTTGTTCATGCTTCTGCCATCTGGAAGGAGACTAAGAAGCATTCAGACCTGAACTTCCAAACTTAAAACAGTTTCTGATGTGCACCTATATCTCACCCCAGGACCCTCCAACACCCCCTCCCAAAACACACACACACACACACACACAAACACACACACACACACACACACACACACACCACACCCTCCCTAAGGTCTTTGAGAGTACCTTACAATAATGTACATCAACAACTCCATCTAATTCATAGACTTGTAATTACTTATTGTACATCTAGAGATGTGCAATACTTTATTATTCATAGGCACACAGTTATATATGTGTGTGTGTGTGTGTGTGTGTTTGTGGGTGTGATTCTGTATATAAGAACATATTTGTTTATCCACTACTATAACTCATATCAGTGCTGCTACACTCCATGTACATTTATATGCTCTATATTCCATATATAATAATGTTAATAAGAACACACTTATTTACCTGTCAACTACAACTTTTCCAAATGCTGCTATACTCCATGTATGTATCAATGTCCTGCTTATTTATCTTTACATACCTTATAAGTTTTTTTTTTGGTAGTGTATTTGTATGTGTCACTGTTGTTCCCTGAATGATCTATGTTTCTCTTTCAGTTGGTCAGTCTCGAAGTCATGTCAGTGACTGACGAATTGGGATATTGCTTTTAACTAAACTAAATGAGCCAATGCACATTGGCATGCAAGTATTGCATCCAGCTGCAGCTAATGACAGTGTGAGCATAAGAAGGCAGCAGGTGCGATGCATTCCAGCTTTTCGCTTCGGAGCCGAGCGACAACATTGTTCTGCTCCATCCAGTGTCTTCAAGTGACTACGAGTTCAACACGCTCTTGGAAGCTTCTGGTGTTGACGGTACAGCAGTTCAGCAGTGGTCGTTCTGAGTCGAGTGAGTTGTGCACATCAGGCAGCACTACCCCCCTGTCATGCTGCAAGTGGCCAGTCCCCCGTGCGCCTCAGCACTAAAAGAGCAATTCCCTGAAAGAGCAATTTCTCTAAAAGAGCATACATGGGTGCATCTTTGTAAAGACAACAGATTGTATTTTTAAAGATGCCGTTTCACCTGTGTGTTTCTTGGGTTCTGGAATGTGCAACAACCCCTCCCTGGCAGATTCCTCTGAGGAAGGATCTACTGACTCAGAGATGGGGCACCCTGTGTCACCCACGTCCAGGCTTCTGGAAACTTCATGTCTGGTCCCTGGATGGGACATGGAGGTCCTTTCTGACATATCCCAAGAGGTAGTGGACACCATCACTTCGGTTAGAGCACCATCTACGAGACACACTTAAACCTTAGAGAGGTTGTTCTGCACGCTTAGTAAACAAACTACAGCTAGTCCAAAATGCAGCAGCAAGAGTTCTTACTAGAACCAGGAAGTAGGACCATATTAGCCCGGTCCTGTCAACACTGCACTGGCTCCCTATCAAACATCGTATAGATTTTAAAATATTGCTTATTACTTATAAAGCCCTGAATTGTTTTGCACCTCAGTATTTGAATGAGCTCCTTTTACATTATAATCCTCTACGTCCGCTACGTTCTCAAAACTCAGGCAATTTGATAATACCTAGAATATCAAAATCAACTGCGGGCGGCAGATCCATTTCCTATTTGGTGCCTAAACTCTGGAATAACCTACCTAACATTGTTCGGGAGGCAGACACACTCTTGCAGTTTAAATCTAGATTAAAGACCCATCTCTTTAACCTGGCTTACACATAACATAATAATATGCTTTTAATATCCAAATCCGTTAAAGGATTTTTAGGCTGCATTAATTAGGTTAACCAGAACTGGAAACACTTCCCATAACACCCTATGTACTTGCTACATCATTAGAAGAATGGCATCTACGTTAATATTTGTCTGTTTTTCTCTTATTCCGAGGTCACCGTAGCCACCAGATCCAGTCTGTATCCAGATCAGAGGGTCACTGCAGTCACCCGGATCCAGTACATATCCAGACCAGATGGTGGATCAGCACCTAGAAAGGACCTCTACTGCCCTGAAAGATTGCCGAGACCAGGACAACTAGAGCCCCAGATACAGATCCCCTGTAAAGACCTTGTCTCAGAGGACCACCAGGACAAGACCACAGGAAACAGATGATTCTTCTGCACAATCTGACTTTGCTGCAGCCTGGAATTGAACTACTGGTTTTGTCTGGTCAGAGGAGAACTGGCCCCCCAACTGAGCCTGGTTTCTCCCAAGGTTTTTTTCTCCATTCTGTCACCGATGGAGTTTCGGTTCCTTGCCGCTGTCGCCTCTGGCTTGCTTAGTTGGGGTAACTTCATCTACAGCGATATCGTTGACTCGATTGCAAATAAATGCACAGACACTATTTAACTGAACAGAGATGACATCACTGAATTCAGTGATGAACTGCCTTTAACTATGATATTTCATTATTGACACAATGTTTTCCTAATGAATGTTGTTCAGTTGCTTTGACGCAATGTATTTTGTTTAAAGCGCTAAATAAATAAAGCTTTTCTCTGTCCCGTCCAAGCCATGAGATGATATGTGGACAGGAAACAAAGCTTTAGGACCTCAGATCAACCCTTTGTCTGTTACAGAAGCCGGCAGAAGGGGAAGGCCATCTCTAAACAGAGGATGGCCCACTGGATTGTGGATGCCATCAACCTGGCTTATCAGGCACAGGGTGTGCCCTGCCCATTCAGGTTGCAAGCTCACTCAACTAGAAGTGTTGCATCTTCCTGGGTGCTGGCTCGTGGTTTCCTACATTGAAAATCTAGCCCTTAACACATATGACTGCATACTATAATTATACTTATTTAAATATACTTAATTTATTTATACTTACTTTATACATACACTACTGTGCACTGTCTTAGGCACGTTAGTACTTTCACCCCAAATAATGGTGTTTGGCGAGTTATTTATATATTTTGCTGTAGTGTGTCATTAGAAAATATCAGTTTACATTTCCAAACATTCATTTTGCCATTCATTTTAATAATAATCTAGTGAGACAACAGTCGTGCTCCAGATGGAGATCTGATCTCACCATCATCGAATATGTCTGTTATTACATGAAGAAACAGATGAAACTGAGACAAACTTAATTCACTGCACCCAGAAATAGAACAACTGCAGTGACTTTAAAGGAAGGTAAATACCACTGATTCATTTGTACTATTCTTGGTACAGAGTTAAATTTTTTTTTTCATATATCATATCTGCTAGACTCCTGACTAGAGTGGTAGTTTCGCATTGTGTTTATGAATTATATTTAATTAATTGTAGACACATTTTATTATTATTATTATTATTATTATTATTATTTCTAACGTCACAGGATTTCCTATTTCTGTAATCCAAAAGAAAAAGTTACATCCACAAATTAATACTCTGTTAGGTAGATCATGATGTGCATCACAAATTAATGTTGTTCAGCTTCCAATATTAGGAAATGCACAGATGGATCCATCCCTCATATAGAAAGACATGCTCTACTGCCTCTCATAGATGAGGTTATTAGTCCTTAGCAGAAACACTCTCACACAATCACTCACTTACACGCCCTTCTCATAATCAACATTGAAGAGGATGGGGTTAAAGCATTTTTTAACGCAGGGCTGAATGAGGACATTGCACAATAATATTCATCACCAGGGTTCATTGTAATGTGTCTGCTGAACAGTGTGGAAATATCTTATCGCACGCTAAACTTTAGGCTAAGGTTATTGTTGTATGCATTAACATAAATAAATAAATAAATAAATAAATAAAACAGCTCTTTAGAATTATTTAATTTCTCATCAGTTACACTTCATTTTGATATTCAGTTTTTTTTTTTGACATTTTATTAGCTACAGACTTAGTAGGTTGTGTGGTATACCAGTACTGGAAAAATTCAGGTATGCATATATTTCAAATGGTACAATTTTGCTCATATAGGTACTTAATATGATGCTGTTCTAAATTTCACTGCTACGCGGCAATGTTACCAAAACTGATACGAAGCTCTCAAATGTGACAACAGAGGAACAATGTGGATCAAACAGTTAAATCTTACTCTACATTATAATTGTGCTGGCAATATAAAAAGACAATAGGTGACCATTGATCTAATGTCAATATTCCCATGTGTAATTGTGTTTGAGCTGTGATGATTATCAAAGATTTCTATTTAAAATGCGTTATTGCAGTGTTGATCATTATAGCCAATCAAAGACATTTATTTTGAGCATGTGACGGTAATGACAAATCATATGTGCTTAGGCTGGCACTGAAAACGCTGACATTTGTTTAGTGTGAGTTCAGCCGCAGCACTAACAGCACCCTTACACACACACACACACACACACACACACACACACACACATACATTTATGGATTATGGTATTGCACTTAAGCCAAAATTGTGGCATCGAGCCAACATTAGTACTTATATACTTGCAAAGTTATTTATAGTCTGTATTTATTAAAAAAAAATTCAAAAAATAAAATGTTGCCATATCATGTGTTTAAAAAAAAAATAAAAAAAATAAAAAAATAAAAAAATAAATTTCTCTTTTCTTCTTGTTTGAGTAGTTTTTCCATTTTCATGATAGCAGACTTCTATTCTGATAGTTAAAGTTCTGTGCATACTGTTGCCAACCTCTTTGGCAAGACAGTGCAGAGTAACTTTTTATTTATTTATTTTTACATGGTAGCAGTGCATAACCTTTCAAGGGGGCGGGTGAAGGCAACATCTCCCGCACACCTTTGCACACTCTTACATTAAAACATTATAGTTTATTTTTCAGAGATTTATGTTTTTACTGCCACTTGATGTAAACTGTTAAAGCTAATAGCTAAAATGTTGCACCCTTACACACCCCTGAAAATGTGAGTTGAGGCTTTACATTGGACATCTCTTTACAGATGATTCTTGTTTCTTAAGTTCTTAAGTTTTAGCATTTGTAGCAATTTACCAAGTCGTGTGTGAAAAACATTCCCTTGTATAAGGAATACAAAGGTTGTGTTAACTGATTAAACTTTTTAACTGAATTTATTACATAGTATGCAAATTAATTATTGATTTCTGAAAGCAGTTTTGTGTAAACTGACATCTCTTGGTAACTGTGTTTATTGAGGCAGTTGTAAACTCGCAAAACATGAAGGTGGTACTTTTGAAAAATTGCAAATTGCATTAGAAAACTTTTGAATTGCTCTAAACATTAGTACAATTCCTTATTACTGAATTTACTGTACATGTAAGTCACAGGGCAAAATTAATTCTGTTTTTGTCTTATCATATTTTCATTATTATTATTTTTTATTTTTAGAACTAATCACACTATATTAGCATAGCTAAAATAATAAAGTTGTTTTTAGTTCACTACTGCACCCCCCCCCCCAAAAAAAATAAAAAATAAATAAAAAAAAAATAAAATAAAAAATCTGTAAATGAATCATAATTTACTCGCCCTCTTTGTGACTTCCCATTCATGTTCACTACACAAATTAAGTTTATATATATATATATATATATATATATACAGTACAGACCAAAAGTTTTTATTTTCATGACTATGAAAATTGTAGAGTCACACTGATAAGTTTTGCTTATCTTTTGCTCTGTGCTTTGCTCAATGAAAAATATAGCTAATTACCTGTAAACTCCGCTGTGTGATTAGAGTATGCATAAATTGAATTGTGATAGGCAAATTTTCTTGAGTCTCAAGACAATTTAAGGCATTTTAACAGTCTGTCACTCACCAGACATAAAATATTTAACTGAAGTAAATACTGCTTCCACCTAGATTGTATGTCAATATTTCTTTAATTTATTGGCACATGCAAAAATTTAGGCCTTTTTATTGTGATTATTTTGTATTACTGCTTTTGGGACATCTAGACACAAAAACAAAGACTAATGATGGAAAAAAAAATAATAATAATGTTGTTCGCCTAATGGGTTCACTTTTGACAAGAACCAAGTTACACTAAAAGTTACAATTCATATATTAATAATAATAATAATATATATACATTTTCTGTTAACCAAGGCACTCTAAAAACACAGTGTAATTAACTCACGGACCCCCCCCGTATGGGAAACCATAATTTTGGCTATATGGATTTCATGGGCCTCAATTCTTTATTACCACTTTTGGTGGAGAAAAAAATAAATGAAATGTGATCCTGGACCACAAAACTAAATCGCTGGGGTTTATTTTTAGCAATAGCCAAAAAACATTGTATGGGTCAAAATTATCGCTTTTTCTTTCATGCCAAAAATCATTACAATATTAAGGAAAGATCATGTTCCATGAAGATATTTTGTAAATTTGCTAACTTAAATATATCTTTTTTTTTTTTTTTTTTTTTTTTTTGCACTCTCAGATTCCAGATTTTCAAATAGTTGTATCTCTGTCAAATATTGTCAGATCCTAATAAACCTTTCGGATGATGTATAAATCTCAATTTAGAAAAATTGACCCTTAAGACTGGTTTTGTGATTCATGGTCACAAATAAAAATTAAATAAATATATTCACAATCAAAAATTCAGAAAAGCATTCAACAACATGCCACTTTACTAATAGGCTTAAAAGTTGAGGATGCATCCGTAGATGATTTTGCATCAATCTCACACAAAACAGACCTTAAACATGGCTCTAAATTTTAATAGATATATTTATCATCCCAAAAAGTCTATGTTTGCTGCCTCATCTCCCATGAGACATAACACGTAGACGTCTGCGTAAATATATCAAGAGTTGCTGGCTTACTCGACTCTGCGGCAGATACAGGAGGTGGTATGAAAGTGGATGTTCTCTGCAATGCAGTGTGCATATCTCAATAACTATTGGGATTTCCATACAGATGATTAGTTGAATACTAAGCAAGCAAGACACTTTCCCAAAAATGAAGTGTCAGAGTGGTTTGTAAAAAGAGATCCAATTTAATTCTAAATAAAATGGTTGGTAACATTTTATCTTGGTGAATCTCGCAGACTTGTAGTTTGTCCTTAATGCAACCACTGTGACAGTACAGTGGGACAAGGACGTATCAGATAATAATACTATAATATTTTTATTTTTATTTTTTTATACTGAATCCTTATCATATTCATATTACTGTACCATGGTGGTGACCTGTTATACTGTGAGGTATAAAAGAAAAACAAACAAACAAACAAAAACTAAAAGCCCTTTCTTATGCAAGACCAAAAAAAAAAAAATATATATATATATATATATACTTTTTTTATGTTTAAATTATTCAACTTTTATATGTTATTCAAGTGCCAACCAACAGTTAAAAAAGGAGAAATAACAAAACAAAACAAATAAATAGGCCCAAATAAATAAATATTTTGTTTTTTATTATATTTGATTTGTATTTGTTTCAAATAAAAATGTAAATACGTTTAAGGCATACTCTCTACACTCAAAAAAATGTACTTTCAATTTGACCAATTTTACTTAATCCGTTCATGTTGTGATTACTTAAAAAATTAATTTAACAATGTGAACTTAATTTAGCCTAGTTCATTCAACAAAAAAGTGTGTATTGTCAGCTTTACTTAAAAATTATTTGTTCAGCCAACATAACATTGTTGCATAAAAGTAACAGATTAATAAAACCAATACAGACTTGAATCTCATTGGCTGAGGATTTTGCAGTGTATTATGGGTAATTGTTGTTCTGTCACCCTCTTGCAGAAGTGTAGCACCATTATATAGGTATAAAAAAAAAATCATGTTTGATTTACTGAACTTGTTCTGATATATTTTAGAACAAAACACAAACAAATGGTTGGAAATGCAACATTGCATTTCAAACATGTTTGTGATATGTTTGATGAACTGTAATTAAGAGATGGTTTATATGTTGAGTTGTATTGAGCAGCTGCACTCTTATTAATTGATTCAGTGTTATGGACTTATTAAATCCTAATTAAAGGGTGTGGTGTTTCTGAAGTGGCATTAATAAATTTTTTTGTCATCATTAATTACAATTTTCATGTACAATTAACTCAATTGTTGTTTGTTGACTCTACGAAGGTTCGTTAAGTTTACTTAAACTTCTTTTGTAAAATGAACTAAATTATTGTTTGTTGAGATTACTTAAACACATTGTGTGGAACCTGTTGACATAATATTTTTTTTATTAAACCCAACATTTCATTTTTTTGAGTGTAAGTTGTCTCATTTCTTCTGCAGCTCATTCAGAATTCATTCAAGCTGTGAATTTCTCTTCTTAATTTCTTTTTAATGGATTCTGTCTGTAGTTCTCCAGTCTAACGTGTCTGGGGGAGTTTACCTCACAGCTGTAGATCCACGCCATTGATTTATGAATTGTGGACAAAAGTAATGTGGTTAGCACAAGGCTTGTGCGATGATAATTATAACACATCCGCAAGCTTTCTAAATAATTCAAAATATTTAAAGCACATAAAAAAGTAGGTGATTAATAATTATTAATTCTACTCTGAAAGACAGGGCACAATTTAGTTCCAAATCAAAATTGTTATGTTTGAGCAATATCAACTTAATACACACACGTGTGTGACTTATGAGGACATAACCATGTCCCCATTTTTCAAAGCGCTTATAAATCATACAGAATCAGTTTTTTTGAGAAAGTAAAAATGCACAAAGTTTCCTGTGAGGGTTAGGGTTAGGTGTAGGGTTGGTGAAGGGTGATAGAATATACAGTTTGTACAGTATAAAAACCATTACGCCTATGGGATGTCCCCACTTTTCACAAAATACAAATACAAATGTAAAAAAGTTTTTTAGTTTTTTTTTTAGGCTGAAGAACCTACATTTATTATATCACACTCATATATATATATAATATTTAATATATATATTTAAGTTTAAGCTAGCTAGCCAAACCCAGACTGGCTGAGTTGTATTTGTATGATGTAAAATAGCTGCCAGGATGTGTTAACAAGATGGCCTCCGATTTGCAAACTTGGCCAGTAATGTTGACCATCTTGCTTATTAAGAAGAACAATTCCACCAAACAATTTTTTATCTGACATGATGCTGATTTTTTTTTAATACTTTGGTTTCTTTCAAAAAAGCTGAGAACTGGGTCTAGCAAGTGTGTTACCAGAGTCAAATTTTTAACTCCTGATGCCCCTATCTATTTTGCTCTAATCTAAGAATGTCCAGTGATGCCACTTTGTTTTTCTCTTTCTCTATTTCTGTCGTTTCACTCACTCTTTTTAGTTCACACTAATGTTGATGGACAACACAAACACCCTTTTCCCCCTGCAGCAGCGAGATGGCTATTAGCATTCCTTTCTGTAAGGGTCATTAATTTCGCTTGCTTTGGCACAGACAAACTCCTCTCCTCAATCATGTGGAGGACAGTTCACTGATATATCAGCCCAAATTGAGTGATAAAGGAAGAACTTTGCCATCAGCACATGCTACTGTCTTTCATCATTATAGAAGGAACATATGAGGTCAGACGTTCAAATCGAATTCAGCAAAAGTTAAAAAGAAAGTGACAGCAGACTATAAACAGTTTACGGCAATTAACTTTTGGAGTAATGTAACTCCCAGTTCCCAACTGTTGGGTCGTGGGGTCTGTTCTGATAGTGGACAAAAGGGAAAAAAAACTAATGCAGGTAATAATAAAATAAGTGTAAATTGACTTCCAATTTCATTCTATCTGATTTCTGTTTCGATGGATTACATCCCGTTTTTACAAACCTTATCTCTACAATGTTAAAATGAATGACAATTCTGTCATTATTTAATCATGAATTCATCATTTATTTATAAATTTTTGCTTGCCACGGGACATCAGTGGCTAAAAAAAACAACAACAGCAACATACAATTACAAATCCACTATAAAATGATCTTAACATTAAAATAGCATAATTAAATCCACTATAAAATGAACATATAATAGCATAATGTATTAATGTAATTATTGTCACTTATATCTTGCAATTATTTATTTATTTGCTTGTTTGTCTTTTTTATTTATGAGACATGTTTAAAGTTAGAGGTTTAAAATGTAAATACCCAAATATATTAATTATATTTAACAATTTTAAAGCTGTGCATTTGCAAACTTTGTTTTCTTTGTTTTCAATGCTGCCAATACATCCCTATTGTATCTTGAGCATGTATTCAAACATACAGAAGTGTATGTGTAAACTTTATGAATAAATACCAACAAATAATTAATGGGATCAGGCAGAGGAAGCATTTCCCATTTCTTTTATTGTTAATTACAAAGCCTGTGTGTTCCAATAAACAAGTTATGTTGGTGTAAACTCAGATTTGTAGAGTTTCTACTCAGTTTAATCAGATGCCAGTGTGGGCCAGGAGTGATATGTTTGAAAACAAATGATTAACAGTGAACCATGTACAAAACAGTGCAAGGTAATGCTGCAGACATAGAACACAAGTTCACTTGCAACAAGGATAGATATGGTTTATGCTGAATCTAATGCATTGTTCACTATGGATTATTGGCTAAAGAGATGATTGAAACCACTGAAATTTAAGAGTCATTTAGAAACCCACAAACAAACAAGTGAGCTTTTCTGTTCGTATTACTGGATGCTGCATTCATAATTGAGTTCATTCTTTGGCATGTGCAGTTCATACCAAGCTTGGATTCTAAGGACATTTTGTTTACTTTTGTACATACAATACACTGTATAGCTGTGTCCCCAACTTGATGTCCAAAAATTGAGAAGCAGCAGTCTAACTGATCTATTCTGATCACATAATGCATTTATCATTTAGAGGTATCTCATAAGATGTACTGCATGTAGAGGTGGGTTGCACTAAAAGTAAACTTGTCTTGCGTGACTGCACAAAGGTACAGATGAGATTTTTGAAGCCCATGTTCCACTTTCAGCAATAAAACTGATACAATATGAATAAAAGGTGGAGGAAATCATGACTGGAAAGTTGGATACGTGGCTGCAGTTGTCAAAGAGCTGCAGTGAAAACACATTATGATGTCTCGTGGGACCAAACCCTCCACTGCCTTGCCTTTCATAATAGTGAGAAGCTTGTTATTGCCTCTGTGGAGCCAGACAAGTATTTTAATTTATTTTCTTTTTTTTTTTACATCCCCTTCCCCCTGTCCGCTTCCCACCATCATCTCCACCGGTGTCACGCAATGTGTGTGCATTAAAGACGCTTCAGCGCTATCTGTATATACTCTTTGGTATTGCTTTGTGATATACTGTAGTTTAAGTGTCTTGTCTTTTGGAAACAGTGGCACATTTTGTTTATTTTTTTATGTAGATGCCAGGAAAAAAAAAAATATAGGTCACAATAGGTAATTCTAACGAATTCCAATTAGCATAGCTAAACGAGATACAATGAAAGTAGTGACTACACAGTACCAAACCAAACAAGAAACACTTACATATACTCATGTATACTTACAGCTACATCATGATTAATGCATTTGGCAAAATCTCTTATGCAAGTGAAATGCACATTAAATTGAATCTTTTTTGCTCAGATTTTGGGAAAAATCTGTGGAATAATGTGGAACGAATTTAAAGTCTTGTCAAATAGAAGTAGTGACAGATATTTTATTCTGTGCATCTGAGTGTAACATCGTGTCTACACCAGACGCGAGCGTCATGGCACGATGTGATGCGACATAATACACGATAAATACCCAACAGTAAAGTGATGCCTCATTCCATTTATGATGTACTGACTTGTATGTAATGATTTGCAATGTTTGCTTTGTCTCGTTCGAGGTAGACAGCCTCAGGCCCCAATCAGACAGAATGTGTTTTTTAGGTTTGAAAATGCAAGGCACTGCCATTTTTTGGTTGACATTTCTTAATTTAGAAAAGAGCAGTGCACTGCATTTTTTTGTTGCTAGGCAACCACTGAATCAGCTGTCCTGTCAGTCTAATTAATGATTATAACTCTAAAATCTTTGGTTTGCTGTTAAGTAAACTGTCATATTAGCAGAAAAAAAGGATAGATGATTCATTCTCTGTAGATGCATTTACCAAATGGATAGGATGATTTTAAATAGCCATATCTTCAGTTAAAGTCTTAGATAAATGCATAATTAAATGAATGAAAATGCTTCTTTGCATTTTACTTTATGAATTTGTGTTTGCTTGTTTATTCATTGCACATATGCACATACTATAATTTCTATCACCATAATGATAATTTGAGTTTCTCTTGTGCTTTGATGGTAGCAACACTCGAGGCACAAGTATGGGTGAAACCTGATAGTCATGTTCTCAAACATGATTTGAGATCATCCAAATATAATATTTTGCTTAAATAGAATCAAGAAAACAAAACTATAGCTTGCCAATGCAGATGTTATTTTCCGTCCTAGTGCTAATGTGCATATCTGATGTATTGATAGCATTTTTACATACACAAGATAATTTCTGTACACTTTCTGAACTGGGTTATTCTGAGCCATTGAACCTTACCTGCAAATGTCCACACACTGATCATTTGTCTTTCAGCCTTTTGTGCAATCTGTTCTGGATTATGTTCCCAAACATGGTGAGTCTTGAGGTCCAACTCGCCCTAAGACAATTGGCTCCATTTGTCCATGATCTTAACAACAAGCACAGTATGGATGCTCAGAAAACAGAGTGGAGGGGCTCACATGCACCAGAGCGGAGATGATAGGCAGAGTTTAACTCACTTTTTCTGATGGGATGTACTGTTAAATCAAAACAGTCCTTGCGCCTGTCTGGCACATTTCTGCCTAAAAAAACCACATGCATGCTTTGTTTCCCGAACAAATTTATATTAAGCTATATTTACCCATTTACAAGAGATTTAAATTTATTACATTACATTTGATATAGATTTTTATATAGACTTTTTAAAATATATATTTAATTACTGGTGTAAGAGAAAAGTTAGTGGCATTTAATTTTACATTTATTGTTCTTCATATAATATTTGACAGCAGGTAATAGTCAATTTTAGAATGATTTTAATATGCAACGGATTATCAAAATTAAAACAACATAGAACATTTTATTTATTTATTTATTTGTTTATTTGTCAGGGACAATGCAAAAGAGACACATTGTAACAGGTTACAATAACTTGAACCGATGTGTTGCATATAGGGTTTCTAGCTGAAGCTAATTTGCAACCCCTGTCCCTGGTTAGGCTACATACATCAGTCTTTCACCTTTTCATTAGACGGTTTCAGATTGGTTAATGTTTTTATTTCTGTTGGTAGGTGTGACGACTGGGTGAATGAAGGACTGGAAACAATAGCGAGTTTAACAATTTAATAAAAGTAAATAAACAAACAGGAGTACAAAGACGATGCTGAGAAGACGACAATCCAAGATGGCGGTGAGGTGATGAGGAATCCGGGTGATGATGGTGAGAAGGCAGCAGGAGAGGATGGCACAGGAACTGCGGGGAATAGAGCCGAAGGTAAGTCTTTGTTGCTGAGTGAAAGTGCGGAGAGTGGATGAGGTTCTGGGGAAAACACGGACATCCAAACGCATACAACACTGAAGCCAACAGACAGAAGAAGCGACATTAAACAACGTTCTCACAAACACAAGACGTGAGACAAGCCAATATATAGGGAGTGTGTAATGAGTGACAGCTGCTGCTGATGACAATTAACGGAGACGCCCACAAACTAATCAGTGCCGACGCGAAACACACAGACTTCACCACAACGTGCAAAAACCCAGAGATCACGGTTTACCAACCGTGACAGTACCACCCCCCCCCCCTCCCCCAAAAAAACTTCTCTTGGAGTTCCCAGAAGGGCCTACCTGCTGATTGTAGTCATCAATAAGGGAGTGATCCAATATGTCCCTAGCAGGTACCCAACTCCTCTCCTCCGGACCGTAACCTTCCCAGTCCACCAGGTACTGGAATCCTCGCCCCCTCCGTCTCGAGTCCAGAATACGATTTACAGAATAAGTCGGTTCCCCATCTATGAGACGCGGTGGCGGGGGAACCGGAGTAGGCGGATTAATACGTGCATAAAACACGGGTTTAATTTTGGACACATGAAAGGCGGGGTGTATTCTCCTGTATGCAGGTAGTTTTAGGCGGACTGTCACCGGACTAATGATTTTGGTGATAGTAAACGGGCCAATAAATTTGGGAGCTAATTTATTAGAAATGGAACGCAGAGGAATATTACTAGTAGAAAGCCACACCTTTTGACACACGACGTAAATGGGAGGCTTTGACCGGTGGCGATCGGCCTTAGCCTTAGTGCGCTCCCTCATCTGGAGCAGAGTCTCGCGGGCTCTGGTCCAGGTGCGGTGGCACCTCTGGACAAACGCGTGAGCGGAGGGGACCACGACTTCAGATTCCAGACTGGGAAAGACTGGTGGCTGGTAACCTAAACTACACTGAAACTGAGAAAGGCCCATAGCTGACACTGGCAACGAATTGTGGGCGTACTCCACCATAGAGAGTTGTTGACTAAATCCTGGTTGGCTCGCTCAGATTGTCCGTTACTTTGGGGATGATAACCTGGAGACAAGCTAACTGACGCTCCTAGCAATTTACAAAACTCTTTCCAAAATTTGGATATAAATTGAGATCCCCTGTCAGAAACCACGTCTACCGGGAGGCCATGAAGCCGAAAGACGTGATCTAGGACAGTGACCGCTGTCTCCTTGGCTGTCGGTAATTTGGGCAAGGGAATGAAATGTGCCGCCTTCGAGAATCGGTCCACTACAGTCAAAACGACCGTCATGCCATTAGAGGGCGGGAGGGCGGTAACAAAATCTATAGCGATATGGGACCAGGGTCTCGAAGGGACAGACAGCGGTTGAAGAAGCCCATCAGGAGGCCGGTTAGATGACTTACCACTGGCGCAAACTGAGCAAGCCAAAACAAAATCACGGACGTCACGAGCCATACGTGGCCACCAGAATCGTTGTTTAACCAACCCATTAGTTCGACTTATCCCTGGGTGACAAGCCACATTAGAACAACGACCCCACTGGACGACCTCCAACCTTAACTCCTCCGGCAAAAATAAACGGTTCGGTGGACAACCGGACGGAGGCGTTACCCCTTGTAAGGCCGTCTTGACCTTCGACTCGAGCTCCCATACGAGTGCTGAGACCACAAATTTCTCAGGTAAAATAGACTCGGGAGTCACCAGGCCGGTGGAGGGATCAAAAAGACGTGATAAAGAATTGGGTTTGACATTTTTGGAACCCGGGCGGTACGATAAAGTAATCTCAAAACGACTGAAAAAAAGTGCCCACCGAGCCTGCCTGGAATTGAGTCTTTTGGCAGTTCTAATGTACTCTAAATTCTTATGATCGGTCCAAACAATGAAAGGTACCCCTGAGCCTTCCTGCCAGTGACGCCACTCCTCTAACGCTAATTTGACGGCCAAAAACTCTCTGTTACCAATGTCATAATTACGTTCAGCAGGAGATAATCGATGAGAAAAAAACACGCAAGGATGTACCTTATCGTCCGAAACCACACGTTGGGACAACACTGCTCCTACCCCCACCTCTGACGCGTCGACCTCCACCACGAACTGCCATGTGGGATCAGGGGACACAAGGATGGGAGCCGAAACGAAGCAGCTCTTGAGGTTAGTGAACGCAGCCTCAGCTGCGTCCGACCACCTGAACGGAGTACTGGGAGAGGTCAAGGCTGTCAGAGGTGAGGCTAGTTGGCTGAAATTGCAAATGAAATGCCGATAGAAATTGGCGAACCCCAGAAACCGCTGTAGGGCCTTACGGGAATCTGGAGATGGCCAATCTATCACAGCCTTAATCTTGTCAGGGTCCATACGTATTCCCTCGGACGAGACGATATACCCTAGGAAGGGGACAGACTGTGCATGGAATACGCATTTCTCCGCCTTGACAAAAAGCCCATTCTCAAGTAACCTCTGGAGCACACGTTCAATGTTGAACGTGTTCCTGGAGAGATGAAGAAAAAATCAGTGTGTCATCCAGGTAAACATATATAAACTGATCTACCATATCTCTCAACACGTCATTAACGAGTGAGTTGGAGAGCCCGAACGGCATCACCAAGTATTCATTCATCCCCCTTCCTGATGCGGACCAAATGATAAGCATTACGTAAATCCAATTTTGTAAATACAGATGCTCCCTGCAACCTCTCGAAAGCTGAAGACATGAGTGGTAATGGATAGGTGTTCTTTATCGTGATGTTATTCAGCTCTCTGCAATCAATGCAAGGTCGCAGAGAACCATCCTTCTTACCCACAAAAAAGAATCCCGCTGGATGGGGAGAGACACAGGCAGGACGGGAATGTTCAGGTGATTTGCGAGGAATGAATCGATGAAGTTCCCTTCGGCTCCGGAGTCCAGAAGGGCGTGACAGTCGTGAGAGTGATTCTTCCACCGCAGTTTCACCGGAAGGAGGGTCGATGATGTTGATGAGGACTTCCCAGCGGAGATCCCACCCAATAGTAGCCTCAAGTTTACTACCGGGCTGATCCTTTTACCGGGCATGAGGAGATGTTGTGTTCCGAGCTTCCACAGTATAAACATAGTCCTTGGGACATCCGCCGTTCCCTCTCCCTCCAGGACAGCCGAGCTCTACCCACCTGCATGGGCTCGTGGTCGTCGACGGGACCGACCGCGTTCTCTCGACTCGAGCGCCCCCTAACTGGAGAGATGGTATGGCGCGTAGGACTGGACTGGCGACCCAGGCGATTAATCCGTGCATCAACTCGTAAGGCCAAGTCTATTAGTCCATTAAGTGTGGGGGGCAGCTCGAGGAGGTCGATCTCCTTTTGAACACGGTCGGATAACCCATGCAGGAATCGATCCCACTGCGCTGCGGTGTACGGAATTCGATGGAGTAGTCCATGACTAAAGATGTACCTTGACGAAGGTCAGAGAGCTGGTGAGCGGCCTCCCTGCCGGCCGATCAAATACCCTCCTCATCTCCTCCGAGAGGGTGTGGAACGAGGCGCAACACGGATGTTGATTCTCCCACATCGCCGTCCCCCATAGGGCGGCCTTGCCCGACAGTAGCGTGAGCGTAAATGCCACTTTGGATTCTTCGGTGGCGAATGCGCGTCCGTGTTTTCGAGATACTCTCCTGCTGCTGATCCATGCGTTTCACACTGTGGTGCATAATGTCTGTGAGGGTGTTGGAGCTCGCTGCTTCCATGGTGGGTGAGAATGTTCTGTGACGACTGGGTGAATGAAGGACTGGAAACAATAGCGAGTTTAACAATTTAATAAAGGTAAATAAACAAACAGGAGTACAAAGACGATGCTGAGAAGACGACAATCCAAGATGGCGGTGAGGTGATGAGGAATCCGGGTGATGACGGTGAGAAGGCAGCAGGAGAGGATGGCACAGGAACTGCGGGGAATAGAGCCAAAGGTAAGTCTTTGTTGCTGAGTGAAAGTGCGGAGAGTGGATGAGGTTCCGGGGAAAACACGGACATCCAAACACATACAACACTGAAGCCAACAGACAGAGGAAACGACATTAAACAACTTTCTCACAAACACAAGACGTGAGACAAGCCAATATATAGGGAGTGTGTAATGAGTGACAGCTGCTGCTGATGACAATTAAAGGAGACGCCCCCACAAACTAATCAGTGCCGACGCGAAACACACAAGACTTCACCACAACGTGCAAAAACCCAGAGATCACGGTTTACCAACCGTGACAGTAGGACATTCCAAAAATGTATCCCGAAAATGATGACTGACTGAAAGTGGTATATATATATATATAGGTGCATCTCATTAAATTTGAATGTCGTGGAAAAGTTCATTTATTTCAGTAATTCAAGTCTTTGGTTCTTTTAATTGTGATGAATTTGGCTCACATTTAACAAAAACCCACCAATTTGCTATCTCCATAAATTAGATCAGCTAATCAACTCAAAATACCTGCAAAGGTTTCCTGAGCCTTCAAAATGGTCTCTCAGTTTGGTTCAATATGCTACACAATCATGGGGAAGACTGCTGATCTGACAGTTATCCAGAAGAAAATTATTGACACCCTTCACAAGGAGGGTAAGTCACATTACTCCAACATTAATTGCCAAAGAAGCTGGCTGTTCACAGAGTGCTGTATCCAAGTATGTTAACAGAAAGTTGAGTGGAAGGATAAAAGTGTGGACGAAAAAGATGCACAACCACAGCCATATGAGGATTGTCAAGCAAAATCAATTCAAAAATTTGAGTGAACTTCACAGGGAATGGACTGAGGCTGGTGTCAAGGCATACAGATGTGTCAAGGAATTTGGCTACAGTTGTTGTATTCCTCTTGTTAAGCCACTCCTTAACCACAGACAACATCAGAGGCGTCTTACCTGGGTTAAGGAGAAGAAGAACTGGACTTTTGCCCAGTGGTCCAAAGTCCTCTTTTCAGATGAGAGCAAGTTTTGTATTTCATTTGGAAACCAAGGTCCTAGAGTCTGGAGGAAGAGTGCAGCAGCTCATAGTCCAAGTTGCTTGAAGTCCAGTGTTAAGTTTCCACAGTCTGTGATGATTTGGGGTGCAATGTCATCTGCTGGTGTTGGTCCATTGTGTTTTTTGAAAACCAAAGTCAATGCACCCTTTTACCAAGAAATTTTGGAGTACTTCATGCATCCTTCTGCTGACCAGATTTTTGAAGATGCAGATTTCATTTTTCCAGCAGGATTTGGCACTTGCCCACGCTGCCAAAAGCACCGAAAGTTGGTTAAATGGCCATGGTGTTGGTGTGCTTGACTGGCCAGCAAACTCACCAGACCTGAATCCCATAGAGTATCAATGGGGAATTGTCAAGAGGAAAATGAGAAACAATAGACCAAAAAATGCAGATGACCCGAAGGCCACTGTCAAAGAAACCTGGGCTTCCATACCACCTCAGCAGTGCCATAAACTGATCACCTCCATGGCACTTGAAATTGAGGCAGTAATTAAAGCAGAAGGATCCCCTACCAAGTATTGAGCACATATACAGTAAAAGAACATACTTTCCAGAAGGCCAACAGTTCACTAAAAGTATTTTTTAATTGGTCTTATGAAGTATACTAATTTGTTGATAATTGGTGGGTTTTTGTTAAATGTGAGCCAAATTAATCACAATTAAAAGAACCAAAGACTTAACCTTATCAAAAACTTACTATATATATATATATATATAGTTTTATGTTGAGAATCAACAAAGCCTGAGTGATGTATTTCATGCAGTTGTTTACTTGTGTTATCCCAAAAGTTCCCAAGGATTTGTACATTCAGAGAAATTCAAAATTTTAAATAATCTATTGTCATTGTCATTGTCATTGTGACCTTGTCATTGCCACCTATCAATTATGTAATATCCACATTAAACTATTGCATCACTGAGCAGTATATTGAGGACATGACCTCTATGTCATAACAGGGGAACTTTTTACAATGTTTCTTTTTTGCATTTTTCATTCGGTAATTTTAGGTAAAACATGATGTTACTGAAACCATTTACAATAGTGGTTCCCAACCAGGTTCCTGGAGGCCCCACAACACTGCATGTTTTCCATGTCACCTTAATCAAACACAGCTGATTCAGATCATCAGCTCATTAGTACAGACTCCAACACCTGAACTGGTTGTGTCAAACAAAGAAGATGTAAAAAAAGGATGTAAAATGTGCACTGTCTCTCAGATTTTAACATTTGCAAAACTATTTTGAATGAAAGCTGTTTCCTGTCCTGCAGGGCAACACACTGAACTGGTTTTGTATTAAACCAGCATCTGCAGTTTTGATAATAGGAAATAACATCTGCAATCTTGCTCAAGGCTTTCTGCAATACTCATTTGTTTTCATCATTCTTCATCAAACTAATACTGCCACCAAACAGTCCAAAGGGCTCGGAGAAGAACGGTTCCTACAGTAGAAAATTCTTATTATTATTTTAATTGTTTTATACTTACATATTGAGCTTCACACTGCTCTAAAACATAATTTAAACGAGACAAATGCAGGACGATGGAAACTGTTTTTAAGTTTGAAAGTACAAATAGTTTTTGAATAATCCCAGCAATAAACTGTTTTAAGAAAACCAAAATGGGATAGAAACTAACAATTCAATTCAATTTAATTCAAGTTCATTTGTATAGCGTTTTTTACGATACAAATCACTGCAAAGAAACTTTACAGCAAATTAAATTTCTAAAAATTTTTCATTTTATGTACATATGGCAGGAATGTATGGAAACATCAGTTAAAGATGTAATCAAACAGACGATTAACACTATTAACAGCATATATATATATATATATATATATATATATATATATATATATATATATATATATATATATAATAAATTAAATTAATTAATTAAATTAATTAAACAGTTATTAGTAGTAGACCATTAACCGATCTGATAATTGTGAAATCTAAATTCCACAAAGAGCAGAAGCCAAAGCTTTGTTAGCTATAAATGATTTAAATTGTCTGAATTCAATTAGATTTACTGTTTAGAAACATGTTTATGCACCATTGCTTCATAACATTCTATATTGCATATATTGACACTGAATTTTCTTGTTTTTCTGCTATGTTCAACATGTTATAGGCAGAAAAAAGACACAAAAAATTTAATCACTGCTGAAACAACTTGCAACTATAATGCTACAGAGGACAGTGTAAATGCTGTAACTTGTTAATACGAGAGCTGAAATAAATATGTGCTGCTGTAAAACAGGCCTTAGGCTGATACCTTGCTTAAAAGTTATGGAAGCCTGTAGCAGCTCTAGGTCTTCACAGCAAACCGGCCAGCTTTGATAGACTTTGTGGCAAGAGAATTTCAGTTGTGCAATTTCCACAGAAGCGTGTTTTTTTTTTTTTTTTTTTTTTTTTTCTCTCTCGATTTTGTAGGGAGTGAGAACAAGCTGGTATGAAATGGTATTAGTATTAGAGACAATTTCTTTGACAAAGGCTTTCACTTTCTAGTTCTGTCCGAATTGGCGATAGTTCAGCAATGAGGCTCTTATAGACCAATGTGATAAAGAGCTCTCCATCTTGTCTGCTTTTGTCCTGCACTACAGGAAAATGCAAGGACCTTTCTAAAGGTCATTTTATCGACTGAACACAACTCCATTTTGAGAAGTAGGAAGAAACTACATAGCTTTTAGATCCTTGGCATTGTGAGAGAAGAAAAAAAAATAATAATAATCTCATGGTTTCAAAGTGAATTTGCTGTGTCTTTTAACAAATCAGTAACTAAAATGATCAATCAGCTTCATGTTTGGCACATTCCAAAGGCTTGAATTATAGCCGATGTATATATGTGCCGTAAAGAAAAGAAAAAATATAATTAAAAAAAGAGCTCTAAAAATCATGATTAATTCATGCAGTAGCTGTCCAATATCATGCTAAATTAGATAAGCGGTCTTTCACACATGAGGTATTTTGAGCAGTTTATAATTTAACACATTCTTTTGATATCATATACATTCACAAATATAGTTATGTTATTTGGATAATTAAAACCTTTTTTTTAAACTAAAGTGGAGTTTTGCACATTTTTACTTTATATTTACAAACTCATACCAATATCATACAAATTGATATCATACAGTTCACACAAATCAAAGTCACACCAATCAAAATAATTTTACAGCATTAAGGCAACATGCAATGTAAAATAATTCCATAAAAATTGGGCACAATGCACTGTTTTAATATAAAGGTATTTTCCTGTACCTATTGTACCTGTATTTTCTATTTTGCCACTCATAGCATTGTGCTTTAGGGTTAACAGAAATTGTCCACAAAATTAATGGGTAATTTCCTGTCAGAAAATTCTTACAACATTCTCCTTTTTTTCTCTCTCTCTTTTTCTTTCCCTGGGTCTAGTCTAATAACATTATTTATCAGGGATATTGCAAACATTTGTCTCACATTTAAAGTTAATGCTGAGACCAAGGGTTCAGTTCCCAGGGGACAAGAGTAATGGCAAAATGTCTGCCAAATGTATACTTACTATAAAATGAATTATTAAATGTGAACACAATTTAATTGCTAATAAATTGTACAACAGTATTTTTTCCCACTTGTTTCAAGTATTAGCCAAGTGATAATATATTAGTTCTTATTTTGTAACAAGCATTTTTGTTGCAGTATTCTTATCAGTCGTCTTGTTGCTCAATTGTCAGTGTTGCTGCTAAAGGTCTATCTTCACCAGATACACAGCTTTTGGCCTTTATCTGTGCACCTGATGATAAGCCAGTTGGATCAATGGATGAAAAAAAGTACATGTGAACGATGCTGAAATCTGAAATTTAAGGATTCAACCTGATTACTGATATAAGTGATATATCTAATGAGGTGCCAGAGCAGCACTAGATTATTTCAAAGGTGTTCTGTTATGTTCTTTCCACAGTCATTCGGGTGCTGCAAACATGTTCTGAAATAATGTGCAATAGCTTATGAAATATACATGTCTGATGGTAGCAGAAAGATTCTGTAGCCACCAATAAATACATGATTCATGTTGTGTTTAGAACCTTGATTACTTGCATCTCCAGCCATCTGGCGTGCAACACTCTGATGATGTTTGATGCATTTTCAAGAGTCCTGAAAGAGAACTTCTGTGTCTTGTGAACAAGTATGAATGCAGAAATAATGCCAAAACTCTGAGGTTAGACAAGTTCATAGTGATTATTGTTGTTTCTAACATTGTGTGCTTTACAGCTTTTTGCACCAAAATAATGTGTCTGCTTTGGGAAAGCATAAATTAACCCCCCCCCCCCCCCCCCCCCAATACATTTCTGAAGAAAATGTGACAGATGTTTGCCAATCCAAAACTCACATAAGGTTTGGATGTGATGTGCTGCCTGGTCGTTGTTATGCTGTTTCCATGGTGTTCCAAGTGGCTTCTAGATTGTTGATAGCATGTTATGGTTGGTTCTTAGGACTTTTGTTTCCTGTTTCTAGGGTGGGTGGGTGCAATATTAATTATTTACTGTAATATTGTAATTTTTACTTTAACGATTATCAAGTATGAGAATACTTGCAAAAAAACTCTGCAAAAAAAAAAAAAAAAACCTTGAGAATCCAAAACCATTCACTGGGTGATGACGCATGTTACAATGCAGGGCTCGCAACATCCCTTCGGACAGGCATTCTTCATATTTTGGTAGCCCAACATTATTTGGCTATTATTATTAAATTTAACTAGCCTGAATAAAAACAAGATATTGGCTAAATTTAACTGTGGACAAAACAGCATGATCAAAAACTTCAGTGATCATATTTTTTTCTTCAAATAAAAAGTCACGAGTGCAACACCTCACAGTTCGGATCACATTACAGGTTTTGAGTCACATTCTGGACGTTCTGTGTTGTGTTTTTCACTCCCCATTTGCCCTGTTACCTAGTTTTCCCATGTGTTTGATGGTTTATTGTTTTCAGGTGTTTCTCATTATTTGTTCATCCTATTCACCTGTCTGCCCCTAGTTATCCACCCTATTTAAGTTCTAGCCTGTGTGCAGAGTGCCATCGTCTGAAGATGGCCCTTGAGCGGAATTCCCTGCCTTTGTAGAGTCAAGTCAAGTCACCTTTATTTATATAGTGCTTTAAACTAAATAGATTGTGTTAAAGCAACTGAACAACAATAATTAGGAAAATAGTGTGTCAATCTTACAAATATGACAGTTAAAGGCTTTTCTTCATTGAATTCAGTGATGTCATTATCTAGCTCCAGGAGAAAAAAACCTTGGAACAAACCAGTCTTAGTCGGGGGGCAGTTCTCCTCTGTCCAGATGAAACAAGTAGTTCAATTCCAGGCTGCAGCAAAGTCAGATTATGCAGAGGACTCAACTGGTTCCTGTGGTCTTGTCCCGGTGGTTGTCTGAGACAATGTCTTTACAGGGGATCTGTATCTGGGTATCATCTAGCCTTTAATCACTCTTTGGGGTCAAAATGACCCCAATGGATTTTTCCTTCATTTTTTAAAAGTGTTACCTTCATCGCAGGGGCATGAAACTCGGTGACATTTCCTAAATAATCTATCTAAACATGCACAAAAAAACTGGGCTTGATTTGGTTGTTCTAAAGGTGTGTAAAAAAAAATTACCTTTTAAGGTCATTGAAAATGAATGGGAAAATGCAAAAAATGACTTTTTAAAATTTTGTTTGTCAAAAAAATAAAACTAAATCCATTATAAATCTGAAAATTTCTACAAATAAACCAAGATCTGGTCCTAGAGCATAAATAAAAAGTAGAACGAACTTTGTATCTCATACACACACACACACACACACACACACACAAACACACACATGTATGTGACTGCAACAGAGAGCATTTTTACAGAAATTGGCAAATAAAATTAACTAAACTGGCATAAATCTAAAAATCTTTACATTTAATTCAAGGTCTGGTCCTAGAGCATAAACCCAAAGTGGAACAAACTTTCTATCTCATACACACACACACACACACACACACACACACACACACACACACAAACATATGTATGCCACTGCAACAGAGAGCATTTTTATAGAAATTGGCAAATAAAATTAACTAAACTGGCATAAATCTAAAATTTTTTACATTTAATTCAAGGTCTGGTCCTAGAGCATAAACCCAAAGTGGAACAAACTTTCTATCTCATACACACACACACACACACACACACACACACACACACACACACACACACAAACATACGTATGCCACTGCAACAGAGAGCATTTTTATAGAAATTGGCAAATAAAATCAACTAAACTGGCACAAATCTGAAAAATGTCACATATGCAACATGGAACAAGCTTGTAATATATATTCTATAATATTCTGCTTGTTCTTTCACATGTTTATTAGCCATGTGATTTATAAAAAAAGTTGTTCTGTGTACCCTTCACTCCTGTTCATTACAGTTTATTGGTGCTGTTGTTTTGTATTATATTGGTTTATTTACTTTTAAAATTCATCTTGTTCTAAAATCTCTTGTTCTAAAAAAATAAATAGTTGTTGATAAATAATTTTCTGAAATAAATAGTGTGTGATTACAATCATGTCATAGTGGTGACTTGTAATGTTTTTTTCAAATGTATGTATAATAATTTGCAGATAATTCAAAATATATTAGAAAACAACAACAAATTCTAACTCTGACAAAACTACAGATTTTTTATGTATTTCAAAATGTTTAAATAAATATTCACAAAATATATATCATAAAGTTGTGAGGAGAAGTTGAAGCATCAAGAAAAATGAAGTGAAAATGAATGAGTCTCTATAGCACTCTAGTGGATACATGTGGCCATTGCACTTTAATTCCTAACCCATAAGAAATAAAGTTTTTTGACTAACCTTTAGATGGCAGTATTCTATCCCTAACACATAGAGCAATGTCCAGAAACTATTTAGATTTAATTAAGATCATCATTTAAGTGATTTTTTCTTTAAAAAATCATTTTTCATGAGCCAATTTATTGCCTAGTTATGTAATTGTGCAGTAAATAGGTAAAAAACTTCAAAATTTCCACAAAAACACAGCATAAATGTATAGTTGAGAAGTAAATAAAAAAAATGATATATAGTTTTCCATATAAAAAATGTATATTTCCTTATGCAATCGCTTTTTAAAAGTTTGGGGTAAAAATGACCCCAAAGACTTTAAGTGTTGTCCTTTTTTAGGAGTGATTAAAGGCTAGTTGTACTGGTCTCCGCTGTCTTTCAGGGCTGTAGAGGTCCTCTCTAGATGCTGATCCACTATCTGGTCTGGATATGTACTGTATCCAGGTGACTTTAGTGACCATCTGATTTGGATACAGACTGGATCTGGTAGCTACAGTGACCTCGGAATAAGAGAGAGACAAATATTAGCGTAGATGCCATTATTCTAACGATGTAGCAAGTACATCAGGTGTTATGGGAAGTGTTCCTGGTTCCGGTTTACCTAATTAATACAGCCTAAAAATCCTTTAATGGATTTGGTTATTAGAAGTATATAAGTGTGTTATGTGTAAGCCAGATTAAAGAGATGGGTTTTTAATCTAGGTTTAAACTGCAGGAGTGTGTCTGCCTTCTGAACAGTGTTAGGTAGGTTATTCCAGAGTTTAGGCGCTAAATAGGAAAAGGATCTGGAGTGGATACTCTAGTTCCACTTTCAACCCAGTGCCCAGCCCACTATCTCCCCACTGTGGGGATCGCATGCCCTATCCCACCGCTGATGGAGAGCCAGAGCCTGCCACAGCCGACGAGCAATCACCGCATGGAGCGACAGTGCTGAGGATCACTGCAGATCAAGAGCTGCTGAATGAGGTGAAGGTGTGTGAGCCAGCAACAACGCCTGCCACAAGGGAGAAAGCTGCAGATGGTGTGAGTGCAGAGAGGAGCTCCACCCCCTGCACCATGGCTCAAGGTGAGCTGTGTATGCCATGGCAACTGTGCCACAACGAGGAGGAGAGGGCTCCCATTCCCAAGTTCTGGCCTGAAAGCATGGAGGTTCACAAATGCCCGCTCTCCCACCCTCTCCTGCCTCCTCATCAGCTGTCGTCTGGCAGCCTCTCTGCTCACCTTCAGCCCACCATCTATGCATTGCAAGCTCCGCTGTGGCTGGAATTTCCTTTGACTCCACCTCCAGCCTCTAAGCCCTGGACCCCGCCTCGGCCCATAGACCCGTTGACTCCAACATGGCTCCTAGCTCCCTCCTTTCTGAAATGGCCAGGCAGTCCACAGGCTCCAGCAGGCTCCCTCATCCCTTAAACTCAGCCTTGTTTTGGTATCGGTCATCCTGTGCCTTGAGACTCCAGTCCTCCGGCTTCGCCCAGCTCCATTAGGCTCCTTCATCCCCTCGGCTCTGCCTCAGTCCTCTGTCACTCTGGCTCCACCATGAATCCATGCATTTGTGTCAGTCGCTGGCACCATCTGCTCCACATAGGACCCCCAGATCATCACCATCGCCCTGGCTCATTGGCTCTCCGTCTCTGCCGTGGGCTCCTCCACCACCTGCTCCTCCGCTGTTTGTAGGCCCCCTGGAGTTGCCAGCTATTCTTCCTTCATGGCTCCTTCCTCCATCGACTCCACCGTGAGTCGACAATATGGCTGTGGCCTGAGTCCAGCTGGGCTCCTCCTGTCTCCTCTCTGGATCCTCCCTCCTTGAATCTTCTGAATCTCAACAGTTTATACCAAGTGTAGAGGAACAAGCCGAAACTGATTGCCACACTAATCGATTTCACAAACAGGGAGCGAGACCCAAAGGAAAACGAGACATCAGATTGTCACGAGTTTCTCGTATTGCTGCTGTAGCCTCCTCTACCCCAGATACGACTATGACAAGGCTTGTAAATACTGCCATTCAACCCTATACATCTTGAGAACAGATTTGAAGCATTAATGAATGTGGGTGAGGAATCCCCAAATGTGAATAAACATCTATTGGATCAGCCAGCAGCTAATACCGCTACTAACAGGCGCTCAAGGTCGAGCAGACAACGGCATTCAGCTCAGAGCGCAGTCGAGCCCAGGACTCTGATAGTGATTGACTCTATTATAAGAAACATCCATAGCAGGACTACAACAACATGCTGCCTTCCTCAAGCAACGGTTTCTGATGTGAACAAAGACCTTGTAATATAAAAGGAGTGAATTTCATCAACAACTTCAATCTTTAAACAGCTCCTCAGTACCTACCCGTGCCCCTCCACTTCCGTTGTTCTACTTTGTGAGAACGCACCTTCCGGGAGGGGGCAATATGTCAGGATTCTGTACAGTCTGTGTTGTGTTTTTGATCCCCACGTGCCCTGTTACCTAGTTTTCCCATGTGTTTGATGGTTTATTGTTTCCAGGTGTTTCTCATTATTAGATCATCCTCCTCACCTGTCTGCCCCCTCCCCGTTATCTGCCCTATTTAAGTTCTAGCTTGTGCCATTCTCCTTGGTATACATATGTAGTGCACTCCATACACCATAACGGTTATATATATATATATATATATATATATATATATATATATATATATATATATATATATATAAACATCTTTGACATTTTCTTGAAAATGAAAAAACTTAACTGATTTCATTGCATAAGTATTCATACCCTTACCTGGACAGTTGAAATTTAGCTCAGTAGCATTCATATTGCTCATTAATGTTACTACATTTCGAATGAAGTTAACCTGTGGCAAATTCAATTGAATAAGATTTGTAAAGGCATACATTTTAATAATAGGTGTAAAAGCTAATATTGCATATCAGAGCAAAAACCAAGCCCTGTGGTCAAAATAACTACCTGTAGAGCTCAGAAACAGGTTTGCATCAAGCCACACATCTGGAGAAGATTTCAGAAAAGCATTCTGCTTCACTTAAGGTTCACAAAGACATGTAGCTCTATATAGAGCTGGCTTTGGTTTGAGTGGTGACCAAGAACCTGATGTTCCTCTTCAGGAACTCGAGCTGCGTCGAACAACGCTTTGGGGAACGCGTTTAGCGTGAGCGACTCTGAATATCATATCCAATCTGTCTTATAGAAGAGCGTGACGTAAGCGACCAGGAAGCTATAAAGGCATGAGCCGCGCAGCTGGCTTCAGCTTCGTGTATTTCAGCAAGCGCTCTGTGTGTGCATGTCATTCTGTCTTGTCAGTCTTATTTATTGTTGTTTGTCACTATTAGCTCCTGAAAGAGTAAGCAATAGTCAAAGAGCAATGCTAAGACGAGACATCTGAAAGGCGAATCCAGATCGCGTTTCAGATTGTGTGTTCATCACGAGTGGGAATACACGGTCTGTGCGCGGTCTGCCTGGGATCGAGGCACGCTGTTTCGGCTCTTGAGGGAGCCGACCGCCTGCACTGGTACAAGCCAGTGTGGACGCTTCGATCCCAGAGGACTCTCTCTTGAGGGGGAGTCTTCGCCAGCGTTCCTCGCGGTGTCGGACCCACTTTCGTCGCACTCGCTGGGTTCGCAGATGAGATCTGCTGGAGGGTATGGAGACGGGCTTGCCGAGGCAACGCGTGTATTACATCATTTTCAGTTTCGATGTAAATCTTACCAAAACCAGACCGTCTTTACTCATCTGATTGGTTTACTGTATTAATTCTGAGGAATTAAATTCAGTATCTATCTGACTATGAGAAGTTAGATATGAATTATACCAACAAGGCAGACCGTGTTTACTCGTCTGATTGTTTGTTTGCATTAAATTCTGAGGAATATAATGACAATTATGTCACTCTGAGAAATTATATATACTGGAGGGGCTGCTGAGCGGGAGCAGCCCTCTCAGTCTAACGCTCTGAACCAGGGTTTTTTACCAGCCTAAGGCGGATCTGAGGGCCGTACTTCAGGCTGTGAGGCCCTCGGTCAAGATGTCCTGACACATTACCTGCGGGCGCTTGCTGGTACTCAAGCTGAAGCCAGCTGCGCAGCTCGTGCCTTTATAGCTTCCTGGTCGCTTACGTCACCCCGCCCGTGAAGTCACGCTCTTCTATAAGACAGATTGTATATGATATTCAGAGTCGCTCACGCTAAACGCGTTCCCCCAAAGCATTGTTCAACGCAGCGTCTCGTTCCCTCGAGGAACTAGGGTTACATACGTAACCTAGAGATGGTCACTCTAGTTGAGCTCCATGATCATATGTGGATATAGGAGAAATCTACAGAAGGATAAACATCACTGCAACACTTCACTGATCTGGGCCTTAAGGCGGAATGGCTAAATTCAATCACCTCTTCAGTGAAGACACATGAAATCACACTTCGAATTTGCAAAAGAGCACCTAAACGACACCTATAATTTTTTTTTTTTTTTTTTTTCACCACAAATCCACTACTGTACACAAACCAGTTTTTTACTATACAGATATTTTAAAGTTTATTGCATGGCAAAAAAAAAAAAAAAACTTTAAATTAATAAATAAATAAAAGCATTACGTTGCCATACATTGACAGAATGCATTGATCTAATGGTGTTGTTGAAGATGACAACGTGACATTTTACTCAGTAATGTTTTACTCAGTGACGTCTTACTCAGAGATGCTCACCTTCCTCAGACTCATTTCTAGGGGGGCTTTCACACTAGCACTTTTGGTTCGGTTCGTTTGGATAAAGTGAATGCTGTTTTCTAAACTCGGGTGTGCAGCCACGAACCTGACGTCTTATCCTTTCAGACTTTGACAATATTATTTGACAATGTAAATGGTCTTTGCTTGATTTATGTATGTAATTTATTTGTTGTTTGAATAACAATGGAAATTAAAGCACAACTTACAATGTTTTTATTAAATTATGATCAGCTTAACTACAAATTCTGCAGTTTACTTTTGATGTGATGCAACAACTGTATCTGCTACTTTCAGATTTGTTTGTGATGTGCACAGCTAATAAGTTAAACATACTTGTAACAATAAAACCTACACAATCATCTGGAAGAAGGAGGCGGGAACCGGCAGACTATGGAGTGAGAATCATGCCAAAACCTCACACACACACACACAAAACGTGTTTTACTCACACCCAAAGATTCACAAACAAACTCAGTGTGGTTTGCAAATACAAAACATCACTCACAAACTAATGCATTTTGTTCTGCAAATAAAAAACATAGCTATCAAACAAATACAGTACGTTTTACATATACAAAGAAACGTATTTCTTCAATGACAAAAATATCCTCCAAATACAAACTAAAATCTTTCAAGTACAAAAAAAAATCCTTCAAGTACAAAACCAAATTCTACAAGTACAAATTCTTGAACACGATGAGCGGCCAACAGGTGAGTTTGCAGTCATTGCTGGTGAAAAATTAGCCTGAAGGGGTTGTTATTCGCTATAACAACCGCCCCGCTATACATGATCCCGCTTATTACATTGCACAAAATATTGATTTAAAAATGAGTTTATTGATTATAAAAACAATTCTATTGCTTCCGCTAAAATAATAGTCCGTTCCGCGCCCATGGCAAGGGTGTGTTTGGACCTCCAAATCAACCGTGGTCTTTTCCTGCTAGTGTCTCATAGAATATAGAGGCTTCATTCCATGACAAATCAGTCAGAATCCAGGAAATTGGTTGCAGCAACATCTCAGATGAAGAGTTTTTCTATATTATATTTGGGTCCCAAAACCAAGGCCTGTAAAAATATTAATGTTTTTGTCAGTCCTTGAGATTGTCATTCTTATAGCATCAAAAACACTATCAGAGAACCATGTTTGGGCATTAATATCTTAAAGTGTTATTCATAGTCTCACCAAACTTTGCAGGATGGAAGACAAACATGTTCTTAGTATAACTGAACCAAAGTTTGTACTGCATGCCTATTGAGATTCTACAAGGCCCTAGATTTGGGTAAATGGCTAAACCCCTGATACGGAGGGTATTATAAACTCATTTTCTGCATCCATATCACACCAGCAGGCTGTCAGCAGACATGGGTGCTGCATTTTAAATTTTAAAGCTGAAAATTAGGACATAACCTGCTTGTTTAGCACTTGCTAAAAAGAACTATACGCATGGAGTATGTGCAAAGATTTTATTTGAATTAAAGTATATTTAATCAGTTTTAAGAATAAACTTGGCAATGGGTTTGGCAGTGGTCCTTGAGGGAGGTTCAAGGGGGGGGGGGGGGTATGTATAAATACACACACACACACACACACACAACTTTTAACTTCTGACTTTTTCTAGAAATAGACTATTTTTCCACAAATGTCTTTATAAATTTCACCAAAAATGCATCCCATTGACATTAATTTGAACATACATTGACAAAGAAAGTAATGTTATTCAGTCTCAGAATTAATATTGTGTATTTCTGGAGTCTGTTACAAAATGTTATCAAATGTGGTCTGGGTCCTTGATGTAAAAATGTTTGAGAACCGCTGCCCTACATAAACACTTTACATGTCTTTTCAGGGATTGTACCTACCACATTTGGACTGGGAGGACAGTGGCCTGCCTGATGAGCCACACCATGGTGTCACTGTTCCTGAGATGGGCGATGTACTGAGTGATGAACTAAGGGCAGTCATAAATCCCACTCCCAATGGGACACTCCCAATCACATGGCTCAGACATGTACCTACTTACTGTGCAGTATGTCCATCACTTACTAGGCTTACAGTAAAACATACTCAGCAAAGGACCTGATTCAATGCAATTGTAGCACAAATACAAAAATAACACTTATTTACAGAACAGTGCCCCTGCTAATAACTGGTTTGTAAGATGTTACAGTTACACAAATACAACCCGAATTCCGGAAAAGTTGGGACGTTTTTTAAATTTTAATAAAATGAAAACTAAAAGACTTTCAAATCACATGAGCCAATATTTTATTCACAGTAGAACATAGATAACATAGCAAATGTTTAAACTGAGAAAGTTTACAATTTTATGCACAAAATGAGCTCATTTCAATTTTGATTTCTGCTACAGGTCTCAAAATAGTTGGGACGGGGCATGTTTACCATGGTGTAGCATCTCCTTTTCTTTTCAAAACAGTTTGAAGACGTCTGGGCATTGAGGCTATGAGTTGCTGGAGTTTTGCTGTTGGAATTTAGTCCCATTCTTGCCTTATATAGATTTCCAGCTGCTGAAGAGTTTGTGGTCGTCTTTGACGTATTTTTCGTTTAATGATGCGCCAAATGTTCTCTATAGGTGAAAGATCTGGACTGCAGGCAGGCCAGGTTAGCACCCGGACTCTTCTACGACGAAGCCATGCTGTTGTTATAGCTGCAGTATGTGGTTTTGCATTGTCCTGCTGAAATAAACAAGGCCTTCCCCGAAATAGACGTCGTTTGGAGGGAAGCATATGTTGCTCTAAAACCTTTATATACCTTTCAGCATTCACAGAGCCTTCCAAAAAATGCAAGCTGCCCATACCGTATGCACTTATGCACCCCATACCATCAGAGATGCTGGCTTTTGAACTGAACGCTGATAACATGCTGGAAGGTCTCCCTCCTCTTTAGCCCGGAGGACACGGCGTCCGTGATTTCCAACAAGAATGTCAAATTTGGACTCGTCTGACCATAAAACACTATTCCACTTTGAAATAGTCCATTTTAAATGAGCCTTGGCCCACAGGACACGACGGCGCTTCTGGACCATGTTCACATATGGCTTCCTTTTTGCATGATAGAGCTTTAGTTGGCATCTGCTGATGGCACAGCGGATTGTGTTTACCGACAGTGGTTTCTGAAAGTATTCCTGGGCCCATTTAGTAATGTCATTGACACAATCATGCCGATGAGTGATGCAGTGTCGTCTGAGAGCCCGAAGACCACGGGCATCCAATAAAGGTCTCCGGCCTTGTCCCTTACGCACAGAGATTTCTCCAGTTTCTCTGAATCTTTTGATTATGTTATGCACTGTAGATGATGAGATTTGCAAAGCCTTTGCAATTTGACGTTGAGGAACATTGTTTTTAAAGTTTTCCACAATTTTTTTACGCAGTCTTTCACAGATTGGAGAGCCTCTGCCCATCTTTACTTCTGAGAGACTCTGCTTCTCTAAGACAAAGCTTTTATAGCTAATCATGTTACAGACCTGATATCAATTAACTTAATTAATCACTAGATGTTCTCCCAGCTGAATCTTTTCAAAACTGCTTGCTTTTTTAGCCATTTGTTGCCCCCGTGCCAACTTTTTTGAGACCTGTAGCAGGCATTAAATTTTAAATGAGCTAATTAAGTGGATAAAAGTGTAAAATTTCTCAGTTTAAACATTTGCTATGTTATCTATGTTCTATTGTGAATAAAATATTGGCTCATGTGATTTGAAATTCCTTTAGTTTTCATTTTATTAAAATTTAAAAAACGTCCCAACTTTTCCGGAATTCGGGTTGTAAATATTTCTGAATCAGTGAGGTGGTCTAATGTTTGATTTTTCTCTGTTTAATCAAATCAGACCAGCAGACATGCCCCGTGTTAGGACTGCCAGCGGCAGCAGGAAGCAAAGCTTTCCTCAAGCAGTGCTAGCAGCGGACTTTAAGACTATCAGCTCTCTTAATGTCGTAATGAATGTTCAAACCAAACACATGTAGATTGTATTATTTTTTATTGTAGTGTGAATACAATCTTAAAACATCTGGGGGGTTGGAACAACCAAAACAATACAACATCTTTCTCTTTTTTTTTACTATGGGGACCTGGTTTTCTTTTTCTTAAATAACCAACTTGTGCAGCTCTGTGAGTGCATCTAAAATGCCTTTTGGGATGAGAACCTGGTTAGAGGCAGCACTAAAAAGAACAGCCTCCTGAAAACACACAAATTCAATGTAATCCAGGTCAAGTGTTGCTGACTGACAATATGCTGGAGCCGTGTGTGGACTGGATTCTCTCTAACATTGTTAGTGCAAGCAGTTCCTAGAGAGAGGAGAAAAGAGGAAAAATGTATGAGGTCAAAAAATCTGGTATAACTGAACATGACCAGTAAAATGACCAAAAACTACACTTTGCTTTATTCTTAATATCTTCATGACCATTAGTGATAGAGACCTCAAATATTGACACACGATTAATACAAGATTGTGCTTAAAGAAAATGTAATGACTGATATCATACGGATGCAGAAAATGAGTTTATAATACCCTCAGTATCAGGGGTTTAGCCATTTACCCAAATCTAGGGCCTTGTAGAATCTCAATAGGCATGCAGTACAAACTTTGGTTCAGTTATACTAAGAACATGTTTGTCTTCCATCCTGGAAAGTTTGGTGAGGCTATGAATAACACTTTAAGATATTAATGCCCAAACATGGTTCTCTGATAGTGTTTTTGATGCTATAAGAATGACAATCTCAAGGACTGACAAAAATATGAATATTTTTACAGGCCTTGGTTTTGGGACCCAAATATAATATAGAAAAACTCTTCATCTGAGATGTTGCTGCAACCACTTTCCTGGATTCTGACTGATTTGTCATGGAATGAAGCCTCTATATTCTATGAGACACTAGCAGGTGAAGACCAGGGTTGATTTGGAGGTCCAAACACACCCTTGCCATGGACGCGGAACGGACCATTTTTTTAGCGGAAGCAATAGAATCGTTTTTATAGTCAATAAACTCATTTTTAAATCAATATTTTGTGTCAAATTATTTATTTATTTTGTAGCTAGCAATGTAATAAGTGGGATCATGTATAGCGAGGCAGTTATAGCGAATAACAACCCCTTCAGGCTGATTTTTCACCAGCAATGACTGCAAACCCACCTGTTGGCCGCTCATCGTGTTCAAAACGTCCCTCATGCTAGCGTTTCTTCTTCTCTTCTGTTTCCATGTCGGTGGCGGCGCCAAGCAAGTCGCTAACAGCGCGACCTGCTGTTGTGGAGTGCGAATTACATGACAGTTTACTAGCATGTGTGTGGATCTGAAGGCATTTGCGTGTGGATCAGCAAGGTGAAAAATTAGTGCCAAAAGTCACGTGACAGTTTTTCGTACTTGTAGAATTTTTTGTACTTGAAGGATTTTGTTTTGTACTTGAAGCTTTTTTTTTATTGAAGGATTTTCTTTTGTACTTGAAAGATTTTAGTTTGTACTTGGAGGATATTTTTGTCATTGAAGAAATACGTTTCTTTGTATATGTAAAACGTACTGTATTTGTTTGAAAGCTACATTTTTTTTTTGCAGAACAAAATGCATTAGTTTGTGAGTGATGTTTTGTATTTGCAAACCACACTTCAGTTTGTTTGTGAATCGTTGGGTGTGAGTAAAACACGTTTTGTGTGTGTGTAAGGTTTTGGCATGATTCTCACTCTATAGCAGACAATCAAACAGAAACTTTAATTACAAAAGAAACACCAAACAGCCGCTCACAAACAAAATCAAAACACAAAATAAATCCAAGGCCTGGTCCTCTCTCATCATTCACTGTCATCGCTCCTGTTTTATATCCTTCCATCTCCTCAGTGGGACTCGAGACCAGTGGGTCGAGCAGGTGTCGCTCATTTCTCAATCACTCCACCGGACTTACCCCATTCCCACGGCTCTCGGCCCCGCCTCACTTGTCAGATACCCCCATCGCCCCTCACAGGCCAGGGGGTACTCCCGAGACTGCGCTTTACTCCACCCCCCTCTGGGGGGGGGCGCTCACGGTGACCTGCGGGAACCTGGGGGTAGGACAGACAAGGCGAGAGAAAAGGAGATGGATGAGGAGCGAAAGAGACGAGAGAAGGGAGAGAGGAGAAAAAAAAATTCAGGTTCCCAGGTGCACTGCCGCTCGGCCCTCCACCAGCTGGGTGATCTCCTCCGCGGTGCCTGGCGGTGCCACTGGACAGCCCTCGGTGGACGGCACGTCACTCCTCCGCCAACCGGTGGATGGCGACGGCTCCTCCGGTTTTGGGCAGCCAGCAGGAGTCCCCCTTTCCCTGCTCCTCCCCATCATGGGGGACGGCAGCTGGCTCCGGCTCTCTGGCGAATGGCGGCGACTCCTCCGCTCCCTCACGGACGACAGCCACCCCTCCACATCACGGGCGATCGGCAACGAGCTCACCCAGCCCCGGCAACTCACTCCAGCCCACCGCCTCGAGCGTCCATGGCGGCACACTTCCTCGCCCAGCTCGATGTTCAGCAGCTCGATCTTCAGCAGTGCGTCCCTCCTTCTCCCGGGCCTCGGCACGAGTGTAGCAATAAAACCTTCACAATCATCGGAAGAAGGAGGCGGGAACCGGCGGACAATCAAACAGAAACTTTAATTACAAAATAAACACCAAAAAGCGCGGCAGCCCTTCACGGACGACTGCTGCACACAAACAAAATCAAAACACAAAATAAATCCAAGGCCTGGTCCTCTCTCGTCCTTCAATGTTGTCGCTCCTGTTTTATATCCTTCCATCTCCTCCGTGGGACTCGAGACAGGTGGGTCGAGCAGGTGTCGCTCATTTCTCAATCACTCCACCGGCCTCACCCCGTTCTCTTGGCTCTCGGCCCCGCCCCACTAGTCACAATACTGTAAGGGTACTTTTAACCTTAACCTAGAGGTGGTTCACCCTATACCTATGTATCTTAGAGAGAAAGGATTTCTCTGGGTGCACAAACTGAGTCCCGACCAGTTTAATTGACAGACACAGTGACATGATACATGATATTGACATGACGTGCAAATGAGTGGTAAAAACCCAGTTGCGCATATGGCTTTTTTTCATGGGCGGGCCTGCCATGCCACCCACGGCAAGATGAGCAGTTGCCCATGTCACCCATGCCTAAATTCACCACTGTACACAAACCAGTGGGGAAGGGGAGCAATGGAATTTGGGTTGATCCAGTTAATCTAACAAAGTCTGAAAGCACCCTATGGCAAAACTATCAACTCCTAAACATAGCACTTACATGAATCTGCTGGGATCATTTGGTACAGGTCGTAGCTCTCAGACAACTCCCAGCCTACACGCTGTAATTACGAGATCTACAAGAACGTATATGATTTTTACAAGTTTCAATCTTGTAATTGCATTAATTCCGACATAGCATGAATGGAGCATTACTGGCTACACCACCGAAGACTTTAAACTAAATTAATCTTTTTTTTTATCTGTAGTGTCCCATCCAGACATTGGTGGGCAGAGCTAGTGTAAATAGTGTTTGCAAACAAGTGTGCTATTTATTTGTAAAGACACTCCGAAAAAAAAAATAATAAAAAAAAAAAAAAAAAAAAAAATATATATATATATATATATATATATATATATATATATATATATATATATATATATATAATAAATAATAATCTGGCCCTGATCAGAAATAAAAAATGCCTTTGAAAATATTCTGAATACAGTCTTTTCCCTTCAAAGATACATTCATTAAAAAAATAAAAATAATAAATACCAGCACCACATCATTGCTTGAATTATTAAGAATGCGGAAAAAAAAGTGAAACTATACCATATATTGTTGAAAATGAATGAGGAAAGGCCGGTTTTGTGTTTTCTCATGTATTCTTATGTGTGATGTACCGTTTGTTCTGTACGATTTTTTTTTTCATTCTTCTAAAATAAAATAAATAAATAAATACATATGAACTAGTATGTAAAAGTTGATATAATACTCTTTAAGTCACAATTTCATACAAGCTGTCAAGGTGAATGGCAGTTATGTCACCAGATGGTCAATGTCAATGACGCTTCATCAAAAATGATCTACATTCTGTGCAAATTTACATCATTGCAGTTCAACAACACAAGAGCATTTTTTGAGTAAAATAATTGTAATAATAATAATAATAATAATAATAATAATAATAATAATAATTATTATTATTATTATTATTATTATCATACTACAATAATTGAACACATATGAATATTGTCTTGACTATTAAAAAAAAAAATGTGTGGGCACCTGATTGGCGGATTCAAGTGTCCATCTACATTTCCAATCAACGGACACTCAAAAAGCCAGAGTGATGCAAACGTATAGAAACTGTATTCCTTATCCTGTGGTTCCTATACTGCAGACATCATTAGTAAAACGTTTCGTAGTCCATCTTCCATAGTTTTGTTGGCAAAAATATATATTTTTAGATCTCTGATTGACTGATTCACATTAAATTTTGCATCATCAATTTGTCATATTCTATAGACACTAATGACAAAAAAGTTACCAAAATAATTTTAATTAGTCAAACCATGAAGTCCAAAAGAAAATTTTAGTGGGGGAGGGAGGATGCGCATGCACTACCCACCAGTCTCCAACGAGATTTTGACTCGTTAAACAGGCAAGCGGCTACACTTCATTAGCTTATTGAAAATGATCCTACAGCCTGTGAAATGGCAAAAGTGACAGAATAAGCTTGGGAATGAGCAGGGAATGGTGCCAATAGATAGGTAAATACTTTAAAATAAGACACATGAACAATTTGCAAGTGTGAGAATGTCTTGAAGTGCTCATATTTTCTCTGTGTTTCAATGACACGTCTGATCCCATGGGGTCTATTAGGCAGATTAATGGTGAAACCCAGCTGTGGATGGGGGTGGGGCATCTGCTGGAGGCCAAATAGTTGTAGACTACAGACGGCAGTGAACTAATTGTTATAGCTAGTCAGTAGACAGTAGACTAGTCGGAGCTCTCAGTAGCTGCTAGTGCGTGCCAGGGCCAGTCGCATTTCCACTGTTACTTCCGGTGTTTGATCGTGCCTTGTCGGTGCCTCCTTGGGGCCAACAGCCCGGGTTTTTTGATCCCGACGAAAAACTTGGGCCAAAGCGGGCCAGCTGGGGCTAGAAGAGTGGTTATGAACAAGGGGGAGATTCTCTGTGTCTGGAGAGTGTCAGCGCTGCAGAACATTTCATAAAGCTAACAGCTATAACATTAGCATTAAAAACTTTTAAAAATAGGTTGAGCTCAAAACTCACTTTCAGTCAGCAGTGTGTGTTTGAAATAACTTGATCTGATGTGGATTATAATCACCATACAAGGCAGAAATATTTATAAGTCATGCAAAAGACTATGCACTCTAGGTATTAACATTACCATAGTAAACTGTGTAAATGCGACCAATTGAAGAAATCAAACGACAGCTTCTTATTCTCTGTCACTGTGATGAACCAGAACTCGAAGTGGGATCCATGTGCAGGCTTTATTAAGAAACTCGTAGTCGTACATGCAAAGGTCAGTAACAGCAGTTTCAATAACGCAGGAAGAGCAGAGACGTAAAGAGGGGACAGGCAGAATGTCAGGGTCACAGGCAGGGAATCAATGTCCAGTAAACAAGCAAGGGTCGGTAGTTAGGCAGCGGAGGTACGTAGATGATAACAGACAAGATCAGCAACAGGAAAACAAAACCGGGTAATAACGCTCAGAAATGACAGACACAGCAAATCAAGACTTCGCATTGAACTGATGTGATAGTCCAGCTTATAAGCACCAGTCCTGATGGGTTGCAGCTGTGACGGTGATCAGAGTCCAAGGACGGGGCTTAATGGTAATGTAGTGTAATCAGTGTAAATGAGTGGGTGGATGCGTGTGTGTCAGTATTCCGCGACAGAGCCCCCCTGCGAGCGACTCCTGGCGCGAGGAGGCAAACGACGTCGAGGTCTACCACGGGGTCGAGGGGCCGGTCTTTCGGGATGTAAACGATGAAATTCCTCGATGAGATTGGGATCTAGAATATCCTCAGAGTTTACCCAAGAGCGTTCCTCTGGACCGTACCCCTCCCAGTCGACCAGGTACTGCACTATTCTTCCCCGGCTTAATGGTAATGTAGTGTAATCAGTGTAAATGAGTGGGTGGATGCGTGTGTGTCAGTATTCAGGTGAGGGTCGTCTCCGTTACAGTCACAGTCCTGTATTTATTTAGTAACATATTTTATCTTTCATACGTCTCGTCTCAAGAGTTTAGCTCTGCATATCCTATCTCTATATATAAATAATAATTCTTTCTTAATGTGATGTTTATAGGCTACTGTGACTACAAATAAACAGAAAAAGACTTGTCTGAATAAGCAGGCTATGTTCATAATGCTTTATTTCTTTTTTACTAATTCTCAATCCTGATAAAATTCATTATGATCAGTATCACAATTATAATAAAACATTGATGCTTTTAGATTTAAATATTTAACAAAGCATGCAAACAAATGGCCACTTTTATTGTTTGTTTTGTGATCTCGCTAGTTCCAGTGAATTATTTTTTAGTTCTAGTTTTCTGAAAACCTCTCTTTGTTGGTGAAATGATGGGGCTGCATGGCGTTGTTCCTGAGAGGCATTTAAAGCACTGGCTCACGCTGGCCCGACAGTGGAAAAGCGGCTAGTGGCTCATTACTCACCGGGTAAACCATTTCCAACTGGTCGGAGTGGATGAACATGGTAGAAATTAAGCTATAATTTGGTGGATAGATGTGAATATTACAGCCCCAGTCTAAGGTGGCATGTCCATTGACTCCAGGGCCAGAATCCATGACGAAGACTGTTCATGGATTGTCTGATGCATGTTGCATGAAAGGCTGAAATAGGCAGTTCCAAACTGATTCGCTTCTTCATAATTTTCGGGAGTCAGAATGCACAGGATTTTATCAATGTGTTTACATGTTTCTAGGCTGCTACAGTAAATATTTCCAATGAAAATCTGTAAATTTGCCAAATATTATGAGGTTCAAAGAATCAAATATATTTAGTTTTCATATGGGTGCAAAAAAAAGTAAAAAATAAAATAAATAAATAAACATTTCGCTGGTTTAAGCTGGAAATAGCTGATTTTAACTGGTCTCCCAGCCTGGACGAGCTGGTCAAAACCAGCCTTCCCCTCACCTTTGACCCACACCAGTTTGCTTACAGAACAAATAGTTATACAGATGATGCCATCACCATAGCACTTCACACTGCTCTTAACCACCTTCAACGGCAGGGAACCTATTTCAGAATGCTCTTCATAGATTACAGTTCCTTTTCCTTCCTTTTCCTTTTCATTTTTAGCTGACGCTTTTATCCAAAGCGACTTACAATTGCTATATATGTCAGAGGTCGCACACCTCTGGAGCAACTAGGGGTTAAGTGTCTTGCTCAGGGACACATTGGTGTCTCACAGTGGATTCGAACCCAGGTCTCTCACGCCAATGGCATGTGTCTTATCCACTGCGCCAACACCACCCCAGTTCAGTGTTCAGTATAATTATCCCAGACATTCTAATCAGAAAATGATGTGCATTGGGTCTCTCCCCCTCCATCTGCACATGGATAAAGGACTTCCTCACAAACTAAGCCTACAGAGATGAAGTCCAGAAACTAGAGGAGTGATGCTCTGAAAACAACTTGTCCATCTGGATTTCAGAAGGCACCTTCCTGAACCAGCCCCACTCTACATCAATGGGGACTGTGTTGAAAGGTCCACACCTTCAAGTTCCTGGGAGTACACATTTCCAACGACATGTTTTGTTGTCAAAGTCAAAGTCAAAGTCACCTTTATTTATATAGCGCTTTAAACAAAATACATTGCGTCAAAGCAACTGAACAACATTCATTAGGAAAACAGTGTCAATAATGAAAAAATGATAGTTAAAGGCAGTTCATCATTGAATTCAGTTATGCCATCTCTGTTCAATTAAATAGTGTCTGTGCATTTATTTGCAATCAATTCAACGATATCGCTGTAGATGAAGTGTCCCCAAATAAGCAAGCCAGAGGTGACAGCGGCAAGAAACCGAAACTCCATCGGTGACAAAATGGAGAAAAAAACCTTGGGAGAAACCAGGCTCAGTTGGGGGGCCAGTTCTCCTCTGACCAGACGAAACCAGTAGTTCAATTCCAGGCTGCAGCAAAGTCAGATTGTGCAGAAGAATCATCTGTTTCCTGTGGTCTTGTCCTGGTGCTCCTTTGAGACAAGGTCTTTACAGGGGATCTGTATCTGGGGCTCTAGTTGTCCTGGTCTCCGCTGTCTTTAAGGGATGTAGAGGTCCTTTCTAGGTGCTGATCCAGCATCTGGTCTGGATACGTACTGGATCCGGGTGACTGGAGTGACCCTCTGATCTGGACACAGACTGGATCTGGTTGGCACGGTGACCTCGGAACAAGAGAGAAACAGACAAATATTAGCGTAGATGCCATTCTTCTAATGATGTAGCAAGTACATAGAGTGTTATGGGAAGTGTTTCCGGTTCCGGTTTACCTAATTAATGCAGCCTAAAAATCCTTTAACGGATTTGGATAATAAAAGCATATTAGTATGTTATGTGTATGCCAGGTTAAAGAGATGGGTCTTTAATCTAGATTTAAACTGCAAGAGTGTGTCTGCCTCCCGAACAATGTTAGGTAGGTTATTCCAGAGTTTAGGCGCCAAATAGGAAAAGGATCTGCCGCCCGCAGTTGATTTTGATATTCTAGGTATTATCAAATTGCCTGAGTTTTGAGAACGTAGCGGACGTAGAGGATTATAATGTAAAAGGAGCTCATTCAAATACTGAGGTGCTAAACCATTCAGGGCTTTATAGGTAATAAGCAATATTTTAAAATCTATACAATGCTTGATAGGGAGCCAGTGCAGTGTTGACAGGACCGGGCTAATATGGTCATACTTCCTGGTTCTAGTAAGAACTCTTGCTGCTGAATTTTGGACTAGCTGTAGTTTGTTTACTAAGCGTGCAGAACAACCACCCAATAAAGCATTACAATAATCTAACCTTGATGTCATAAAAGCATGGATTAACATTTCTGCATTTGACATTGAGAGCATAGATCGTAATTTAGATATATTTTTGAGATGGAAAAATGCAGTTTTACAAATGCTAGAAACGTGGTTTTCTAAGGAAAGATTGCGATCAAATAGCACACCTAGGTTCCTAACTGATGATAAAGAATTGACAGAGCAACCATCAAGTCTTAGACAGTGTTCTAGGTTATTACAAGCGGAGTTTTAGGTCCTATAATTAACACCTCTGTTTTTTTCAGAATTTAGCAGTAAGAAATTGCTCGTCATCCAGTTTTTTATATCGACTATGCAATCCATTAGTTTTTCAAATTGGTGTGTTTCACCGGGCTGTGAAGAAGTATAGAGTTGAGTATCATCAGCATAACAGTTAAAGCTAACACCATGTTTCCTGATGATATCTCCCAAGGGTAACATATAAAGCGTGAAGAGTAGCGGCCCTAGTACTGAGCCTTGAGGTACTCCATACTGCACTTGTGATCGATAGGATACATCTTCATTCACTGCTACGAACTGATGGCGGTCATATAAGTACGATTTAAGCCATGCTAATGCACTTCCATTAATGCCAACAAAGTATTCAAGTCTATGCAAAAGAATGTTGTGGTCAATTGTGTCAAACGCAGCACTAAGATCCAATAAAACTAATAGAGAGATACACCCACGATCAGATGATAAGAGCAGATCATTTGTAACTCTAAGGAGAGCAGTCTCAGAACTATGATACGGTCTAAATCCTGACTGGAAATCCTCACATATACCATTTTTCTCTAAGAAGGAATATAATTGTGAGGATACCACCTTTTCTAGTATCTTGGACAGAAAAGGGAGATTCGAGATTGGTCTATAATTAACTAGTTCTTTGGGGTCAAGCTGTGGTTTTTTGATGAGAGGCTTAATAACAGCCAGTTTGAAGGTTTTGGGGACATATCCTAATGACAATGAGGAATTAATAATAGTCAGAAGAGGATCTATGACTTCTGGAAGCACCTCTTTTAGGAGCTTAGATGGTATAGGGTCTAACATACATGTTGTTGGTTTAGATGATTTAACAAGTTTATACAATTCTTCCTCGCCTATAGTAGAGAATGAGTGGAACTGTTCCAGTTCACTCTGATGTGATACTGTAGCTGCCGGCTGAATGGTTGCAATTTTATCTCTAATAGTATCGATTTTAGAAGTAAAGTAGTACATAAAGTCATTACTGCTGTGATGTTGGGAAATGTCAACACTTGTTGTGGCTTTATTTTTCGTTAATTTAGCCACTGTATTGAATAAATACCTGGGGTTATGTTTGTTTTCTTCTAAAAGAGAAGAAAAGTAATCGGATCTAGCAGTTTTTAATGCTTTTCTGTAGGATATGTTACTTTCCCGCCAAGCAATACGAAATACCTCTAGTTTTGTTTTCCTCCAGCTGCGCTCCATTTTTCGGGCTGCTCTCTTTAGGGTGCGAGTATGCTCATTATACCATGGTGTCAAACTGTTTTCCTTAACCTTCCTTAAGCGTAAAGGAGCAACTGTATTTAAAGTGCTAGAAAAGAGAGAGTCCATAGTTTCTGTTACATCATCAAGTTCTGAAGTTTTGGATATGCTAAGGAACTTGGATACATCAGGAAGATAACTTAAAAAGCAGTCTTTTGTGTTAGAAGTGATGGTTCTTCCATACTTGTAACAAGAAGTAGGATTTACAATTTTGGCTATATGAAGTTTGCACATAACTAAATAATGATCTGAGATATCATCACTTGGCTAAATAATTTCAACACCATCAACATCAATTCCACGTGACAGTGTTAAATCTAGAGTATGATTTCGACAATGAGTAGGTCCTGAAACGTGTTGTCTAACACCAATAGAGTTCAGAATGTCTATAAATGCTGATCTAATGAAATGTTGTGCTAATAACTCAGCAATGGGTACACTTCCTCAAAGTGCTCAGGAAGAACAACCAGGAAGAGTGTAAGCTGCTGGTGTGCTTTTACCGCTCTACCATAGAGTTTGTGTTAGTGTACTACTTTTCATTATGGTACTCAAGCTGCACTGCAACAGACAAGAAAGCCCTCCAAAGAATAATCAGCACAGCCCAAAAAATCACTGGCTGCTCACTATCCTCCCTGGAAAGCATTGCTCAATCCCATTATCTCTCAAGGGCCAACAACATCAAGGACACATCCGATCTAGGAAACCACCTGCTTAATAATTATCTGCTCTCAGACAGGCGTTACAGATCATAAAGAGCAAAAACCACTCACTTACAGAACAGTTTGTTCCTGGTTGCTTATCAGGAATCATAAAATGCACTAATGCTAAATACTATTCCAACCAAGTTATTTATTTATTTATTTATTTATTTATTTTATATATTATATATTTTGATAAATTAACAGCCTTAATGAAAAAATAAAAAATAAAAATAAATAAATAACTTAGTGTGACCTTGTATTGTGTCGTGTGTGTGTGTTTGTTTGTGTGTGTGTTTGTTTGTGTGCTGTGTGTGCGCGTGTGAAATGAAGCAGGAACGCCGGGTATGGCTGAGATTATGATGTGTCTGCCGGGAAGGGGAATCAAGGCAGCAGGATATAACAGAACAGGCTTGGGCTGCAAAATGGCGTGTGTGACAGAGATGGATGAGCTCAGGCCCAACACCAGAGCCCCGTTTAAAGGGCTTGTCCTGTGGTCCGGCAGGAAGCAGTGTTTAACTGTCTCTCACCTGCAGGCCACAGGCAACGACCAGTAGACTAAAAGACACTTTACCCTTTAACTGAAACACTCATCAGTTCTGTCATATGCTTCAATATTAATCAGCAGATCTGTCTATGCTACATGACTCTGACAATTTGCTAATGCAATAAACAAAGAGAACAGAGACTGCATATGTTTGTATTGAAAAATATTAAAACAATTTATACCACAGGGCTGTTAAATGCTTGATTCTGATTAGTTGAGCTATTTTCCAGGAAGTGAAAAAGTTTTTTCACAGAAATGTACTGTATTACTGTATTAACCATAAAATAAAAGTAATAATCTGTAAATTCATATAATGAGAAATTCTAGTTTTTTTTACAGAATCATTCTTTTGTTTAATTGGCTTGAATGTTAAATGACATTAAATTTTATGTAAAAAGACAAACAAATTCACATATTTCAAATTAATATTTCATATTTCATATTTCAAACTATGTGTTTTTTTACTGTGAAATGTAAAAAACAATCGTAAAAAAACGGTAAAAATCTGGCAGCAAAATTGCCAAACACTTACCGTCAAATTACAGTAAAAAACCTTAAGTTATTCTATGGAATAATTCTGCTTTTTAAATACAGATATTTACTGTAAACATTGTCTGTATTTTTACAGTTCCACTGCTGAAAAATGACAAGAAAATCTCATTAAAAATGTCTGTAGAATGTTAAACAAATGAATAAATCTACATATAAACTGGAAATCATTGCAGAAATACCCAAAAATTATACAATTAATTAAAGTCTAATTCTCTAATAGTAAAAAAGAACAAATGAAACTGAAAAGCTAAATGACTGCTCAATATGGGATGTAACGTCACTGTTCTTAAAGCAGGTGACATTTATTTATTTATTTTTTTATTAGTAGAAGTGCTGTTGCTCTCTATACTAAAAATAGCTTTTTAATTTTAAAATCACATCTTAATAAGTCATCTGATCGATGACTTAAAGGGTTACAACTGTGGTGTAGGCTGAATAATTGACTCTGGTCCTTTGAATTATTGAAACATAATGCACACATTTGGTGTCACAGCTACAACACAATTACCACCTCGAGTGTGCATTATTATTATTATGTATTAATCAATGATATATTGTCAATTATACCTTACATACAATATATAATTATATTAATATTATAGTAAAAATGTATGATTTAAATAAATTAATACTTTTATTCAACAAGGATTCATTAAATTGATCAAAAGTGACAAAAAAGACATTTTGTAATGTAGTTGAATATTTATATTTCGAACAAATGCTGTTCTTTTAAACTTTCTACTCATCAAAGAATCTTAAAACAAATTAATAAATAAATCATAATTCTTACAAAAACTTGAAGCAACACAGCTGTTTTTGACACTGATAATAATAATAAATATTTCTTGAACAGCAGATCAGCCTTGCTGTCACAGGAATAAATTACATTTTAAAATACTGAAATAGATAACAGGTATTTTATTTTGTAATAATACTTCACAATATTACAAGTTTGATTGAATAAATGCAGCTCTGGTGAAGAAACGAGACCAAAACTTAGGAAAATGAACTGGTCAGCATTAAACAGTGGCTCAAACCATTTGGACACTTACATCATTTAGTGTATGAAAGCCATTACATTAAATATCACCCAGAAGAAGGAATAAACGCACTTATAAAACAAAACATTTCACAAAAAATATGCTTGTTATTGTAGGTCTTAAATGCCAAGCTAGTAGAAAATGTATTTGGACACTTTAAACTCATCAACCGTTAGTGGATAATGTTCTAGTTAATTTGATGAACTACACCTGTGGTTGCTATGATAGAGGATGACCTGACTTCACAAATCCATGGGCTAAATCTGCCTCCAAAGGGCACTTTGGATTGAAAACAATCACAGCTGCCATATTGAAGGGCCTTTCCAAACGAAGTGGTACAACTTTTGAATGGTACAACTGATACAACTTAACTCCCATGATTCTCTGCATAGGTTTAATTGTGCAATAATGCTGTCTATACCAAGAAACAGTTTTGTTTTGTGTTTTGTTCCTCTACACCCTTCATACTTTCAAAGCTCATGGAATGAGCCCTACAGAATAGAACACATTGCATAAATCACAAAAAATGACCAGTTTATAAAAAGTATATTCAACGTGAAGTACGTTTCGAGAAAAAGTATGGTCTGATATTTTGTAATCTGCAATGAAATTCATACATTTTAATGAATGGTTCTGTGTTCAAATACGTCTCACTATATTTGCCGCAGCTATTCAGTAATATGACATTAGGGGGGCAACATTCTATTTTATTTTTCCCCGTGAATAGGGTTCCTTTCTGAATTCATTTTGAATCCCAGCACATATAATAGAAAACAAAATCAGAAGCTCCACTGTGACTTTTGAATATCCTTGCTGGATCTTGTGTCATTTCATGAGTCACAATGGTCTTATTTCTCTCTAAAATAATATCCAATGTTCATATAACTATAATAGCACATTATCTGGAGATGGGATGTTCAAATATGTTCTACCAGCAGCTACCTGCCTGATGGCAGAACTGGCAAAGTGTAATCAGGGCTCAGCGTTGTGCATGAATGCGTATCAATAAATCTAAGCTGAGTGTGGAGAAAGCAGTTGTGGGGATGTCTCGACAGAGCCACACTGGCTGCCTCGCTGTTTATTTTTGTTTACTCAGGTTTGCTTCCTCTGAAAAATCTCCAATAACAGCTGTCATATTGTCTGCTGTGCTATTAATGGCGCTTGTGTAATTACTTTACGCCCAATCATATGACTTCAACCAAGAACGCAAATGAACCTACATTTGGGCACTCATTAAGACTGCTTGCAGTGGGTACACATATCAAAACAACTTAACTACACTTGTCTGGTTTCCTAAAAAGTCAATGGCACCAAGCTGTTGATATTCAGCTGTTCTATAATGTTTGAGAAAATGTGATTTCAGTAGGTTATACAGAGACTGGGCACCTGGAGGAGATTAAAACAGCATTAATAGAGCTGACTATGATATTTCTGATAATAATCAACTTTCACAATATATATGTACTATCGATGATGAATTGCATCAGACAATCTCAGACCTGGACTATGTTTAGAATGGGATGTTAGTGATAACACAATATGTGCCATACACTGTCAACTATTAAATAATAAAACAAACAGTATTATATGGTAAATGTTGGCTTTAATACGTAGCAAATGCTGTCCATTAACATTATACATCATTGGATGCCATTTTTCCACAAGCTGATATGATTCTTTAGGGTCTTAATGAAAATTCTGTAACATAGTTTTGTTAAAATTTCTCAAAGTAAGTTGCCAGTCCAGTCTGTGCTGAAATGCCACTGTCAATCAAACTACCTTGGGAGGGGCCTGTCTGTGTGACATTACAAAAACAGGCATCTGAGATCGGCTAAGAAAACATTTTAGTAGATAAAAAAAAAGAAAAAAACAACTAGTAAAAGTGCATGTAGCATCCGATGACTCCTATAAAATAGCATCATGAACACTCATTGACTGATCGCTTTCACCACAGCGCCTTATTAGAAATTTTGTGATTTATATCTTGCAAACACTTTTATTCAATTATAACAAACAGCTTTTGAATAGGACAACATGCTTACTTGTAAAAAAAAAAAAAAAAAAAAAAAAAAAACCTTCCATACACAGATATTTGAGTTTGGGTTGGTTATTATAAAAATTATAGTCATATTGATAGATCATTGCAAAATAGCCCTACAAACAACCAAAGAAAACCTGAACTGTTTTTTTTTTTTTTTTTAATTATGTTGTGTAAAGATGTGCTTTGGTAGTAGAATATTGTTCATCAGCAGGCCCATGCTAACCAGCCAAGCCCTGCTTTTTGAACATTTCCTCTTTTTGAATATTTATTTTTATGTTTTGTATTTTATTTTATATTTCATAAATGTCTTTACTAGACTTTTGTCAAACTGATGAATTAATTAATATGTTATATGCAGTACAATATAATTTGCTGTTCTGAACATATCCCTAATGTTGCTTATCCTTTTTAAAAAGCTATAATTTGCATGTTTTTCTCACGGAAGCTTTGTATTCACCCATTGTCTCGTGCAGGGGATGCTTCTATAGCCAAGTTAGCACCTAAGTGGCAAGGGCCTGCCAAAGTTTCAAAACAGTTGAATAATGTAAATTAAAGAGTTGAGATGTCAATTGAACTCAAGCAAGTAGAGATCTAATATGTAGAAAATTTTAAAAGGTTCTACGGCCAGGTCAGGCCTTCTTCTGAAATGGGAGGGGGGGTAACAGATCTAGTATGCTGTTACTTCACTTCGTATTTAAAGTGAGTTGTAATTTTACTCCCAGTCATGAGGGGGCGTGAGGAAGTCATTATCAGAAAAGTTTCTCTAGATCAGAGAATAAGAGGCGTAGGAAGTTTGAGGAAGGATACTTGTGAGCTGGGAGTATTTGCTCTCCCCATGCTTACTCAAACCCTTATTGAGGAACATTGGTGTTCTACATCTCAATGTAAGTTACTTTATTGTTTCTTTAATATTTTCGGAGGTTTTATAGTTTGTAATGTACTTTGCTTCTAGAACCTTATGTTGTATTGTTTTTGTTTGTCTAGAGGGTTTTTTTATCCACTTAATCCTTTTAACATCCTAAACATCTACAATACTGTGATGAACCCAGGACATTTGTGGTTATTCAGATCTTTAAGGTTGAAAGGACATTTAAAAGGTTTTGCCTCTAGATCGGGACAGACTTTTTACACAATATATGGTTTAGACATGTATGGTATTTGATGCTTTAGTTATGCGCTCCTAAAGGAAATATAGTACGCTCTTCAGCTGTGATTGATCCCACTTCATTTTCTTTATGTGACATTTGATGTTGTTGACTGTTAGATAATTTCGCGGCCGAACAGGGACCTTGATAACCACTTTAGCAAATTTCCTGAAGAGTGAATTGAATGTATGTTTTTTTTTTTTTTTTTATAAATTTTTTGTATGAGTCTTGGCGGAAGCTCCTGCATGAGATAGCACAGAATTTATTCAGATTATAGTTCTAAACCTTTCACAACTTGGCGTGAGCATGTTCAATAGCTAATACACTCCTTCATCAGCTTGTATATAGAACCAGAAGGAGTGGTGACTGCTCCAGAAGAGGATAATGACTCAAGTTGTCCACCACTGGATGAGGGTGAGGAAAGTTTGATCAGTCTCACCATTAAAACAAGGGTGGGTCAACTTGCACTCCGAATGGACAAGATGGAGAAAGAGAGTGTGGAACATGTCTAGGGAGTGGAAAGAAATATTCATAATTATTTTCAGCAGTATGACATTGGGCTGACTGCTGTAGAGGGACAGATGCAAGACTTAGCAAAGCAAATGACCACCCAGTCATCACCTGACACCCAAAGTCTGACAGAGTTGGAGGAAAAGCTTACTGACTTTGTAGAAAAGAAAACTAGACTCCTGAAGAAATCCCTAGAAGACCAATTGCAAGAGATGGGAAAAGCTGTGATGGATTGTATGAAAAGGAGGGACATCCATCTCAAGTCCTTGTTGTATCTTACGCCTGGAGCTGCTTCTACACCAACTACCATATCCACGTCAGATGCACAATTGCCTCCAATGCTACACCAGTTGCCTTACAAAATGGGTGTAAAAATGGAATTCCCTAAGTTCGGTAGTGCAGTAGATGAAGACCTGATAGCTTATCTGGAGTGTGCAGAGTACTTAGCTGTATGTCCAATGAGTAATGCTGAGAAACTTGCAACATTACCATCTGTGCTGACACATACAGCCAAAGATTGGTGGGTGGCTGAAAAAGCACACGTTAGACGTTGGAGTCAGGGCTACCTTTTTGTGGTCCTTCCTACCCAATGATTATGAGGTTGAAGCGGAGTCATTGCTTTATTCCGTATTTTTCAGAACATGCTGCTCCACTCCTTGCTCTTAAGAAGAAGGATGTACCATGTAACTGATCTGAAGAGTGTCAACATTCTCTAGAGGATTTGAAAGATGCCCTGCAAAAGGCTCCAGTTCTCGTGCTCCCAGACTCAAGTAAACCATTCAAGGTGCAGACTGATGCAAGTGACTTTGGACTAGGCGCTGTACTAACTCAGGAGTCAGAGAGTGGAGAACAGGCCATTGCCTACGCCTCCCGGCTGCTTCAAGGAGCAGAAAAAACATATCGTCAGTAAAGCCGGTTCTCTAATCAGCGGTAAATTCCCTCAGGTGCATGATTTCACATAGAGCAGCTGTTACTACATGGAGCCATTGTTAACTGAGAAGATGCACAAATCCACGTCATTTTCAGCGTTTATTTGCGCATCTTCTTGAGCAGCCCTAATTTAGAAGGATTGCTGTTAAACTGGCTGACTGTCTGTACGGATGTGTTGGGCCAAACATCTATCATTAAGCACCAGATCATAACTACCGACTCTATTCCAGTACGTAAAAGAGCCTATCTTGTTCCCATCAATAAGCAAACTTTAATTTATGAAGAAGTCAAAGCCATGCTGAGTAAAGGTATAATACGTCCATCTACATCCCCATGGGCTAATCCAGTAGTGTTAGTACCCAAGAAGGATGGAGGAATGCGTTTCTGTGTGGATTATTGTGCATAGAATGCTAAAACTCCTCTGGATGGCTTTCCAATGCCTCAGATACAAGATATTTTGGAGTCGGTCTACGGAGCTATGGTATTCAGCACTTTAGACCTCAAGAGTGGATACTGGCAAGTGGCAATGGACGAGAGTAGTATACAGAAAACTGCTTTTGTCACCAAGTACAACCAGTATGAGTTTGTTCATCTTCCATTTGGGTTGAAAAATGCTGGAGCAACATTCCAATTGCTGATGAATAAAGTTCTGCAAGATCTTATAGGCAAGTGCTGTTTTGTGTATATTGACGACATTTTTGTAAACTCCAGAGACATTCAACAACACTTCCAAGATCTGAAGAATGAGTTTGCTGCATTAGAATCAACCAGCTTGACATTTAATCTTATAAAGTGTAAATTGGTAAGAAAATCACTGACTTTTCTAGGACACATCATTTCGGAAGAAGGGATCAAGACAGAGGATTCTAAAGTGAATGCTGTTGGGAATTTTCCTACCCCCAAACATGTTAAAGAAGATGAGTGATTCTTAGGTCTTGCTGGTTGGTATCATTGCTTTATTCCGTATTTTTCAGAACATGCTGCTCCACTCCTTGCTCTTAAGAAGAAGGATGTACCATGTAACTGATCTGAAGAGTGTCAACATTCTCTAGAGGATTTGAAAGATGCCCTGCAAAAGGCTCCAGTTCTCGTGCTCCCAGACTCAAGTAAACCATTCAAGGTGCAGACTGATGCAAGTGACTTTGGACTAGGCGCTGTACTAACTCAGGAGTCAGAGAGTGGAGAACAGGTCATTGCCTACGCCTCCCGGCTGCTTCATGGAGCAGAAAAAACATATGCAGTGTCAGAAAAAGAAAGCCTTGCTGTGGTCTGGACGGTTGAGAAATGGCGACAGTTCCTGGAAGGTTTGTGGTAATTACAGATCATGCAGCCCTCACTTGGGTTTTTACCCATGCTCTCCCAACATCAATACTTACTAGGTGGGTTATCAGACTCCAGGGGTTTGACTTCACTGTAAGTTACTGGAGAGGAAGATGTAATGTAGTGCCCAAATCACTGTCCCATGCAAAGCCTTAAGAAGAGCTACTCAGTTGTGTTGCAGTATGCCAATCAAAAGATGTGAATGGAGGTTTAACAATTAACTGGGAAGAACTTGGTCGAAGCCAGAAAAGTGACCAATCATTGCAGCTTTTGTGGGATGCAACGAAGCACAACCCTGTCGACCCCAAACAGATCCATTATGTTAATCAAAACAACTTTCTGTTTAGATCTATTCCTGATGGTCAAAAGGGCCACACTTTGCAGGTAGTCATCTCAAAAGATCTATGGCAACAATTTCTCTAGTTTGCCCAAGATAATCCTTTTGAGTGGGCATCTTGGGCGCATGGAAACATTGTTGATTGCTCAACGTGGTGTATTGGCCAGAAATTCAACATTATGTTTAGGATTACTGTAAACGGAGCCAAGTTTGTCAGCAATACAAGCTGCGCATAATCCAAACTTCCTGGAACACTTCAATTTATTCCTGTGAAAGAACCCGGATACATGGTTGGCGTTGATCTTGTAGGTCCCGTTTCCGAGGAGCACAAAGATGAACAAGTATTTTTTGGTCACTGTGGATTACTGTAGTAAGTGGGTTGAGGTCTTCACTTTGCGGTCAAGTAAAATGCGTTTCATAACTAGCATTCTTATCAAGGACATCCTTACTCGATGGGGGGTACCTACTTATTTGGTGTCAGACCAGGGACCACAGTTTACATCTCAACTTTTGAATGCTACCTGCAGACAATGGGGTGCAATTCAAAAACTCACCACTGCATACCACTCACAGACTTGACAGAAAGGGTGAATAGAACGCTTAAGGTCATGATTGCATCATATGTTAAGGACAATCATCGGAATTGGGACCAGTGGATCCATGAGTTCAGGTTTGCAATCAATTTGTCTTGGCAGGAGAGTACCAAATATACTCCAGCGGAGATTGCTCTGGGACGGAAGTTGAAAGGACCCCTGGAATTAATCCAGTATTGTTCTCCTGACCCTGGCCAGTCTGCATATGAAGTTATTGAACTCCAGCAATCGCTCTTGGAAAGAGTGAAAGAGAATGACATGATAGCCCAGAGTAACCAACAGAGATACTACAACCGTAAGAGACGGCAAGACACCTTCCAAGAAGGGGAACTTGTCTGGGTTCGTACTCGCCCATTGTCTCATGCAGAAGAAGCTTCTACAGCAAAGTTAGCTCCTAAGTGGCAAGGGCCTGCCAACATTTTAAAGCAGTTGAAAAATGTAAATTACAGAGTTGAGATGTCAACCGAACCCAAGCAAGTTGAGACATACCATGTAGAAGATTTTAAAAGGTTTTTTCGCATTTAAAGTGAGTGGTAATTTTACTCCTAGTCATGAAGGGGCGTGAGGGAGTCATTATCAGTGAATTTTCTATAGATCAGAAAATAAGAGTAGTAGGAAGTTTGAGGAAGGACACTTATGAGCTGGGAGTGTTTGCTCTCCCCATGCTTAAACCCTTATTGAGGAACATTGGGTTTCTTCATCTCAATGTACGTTACTTTGTTGTTCTTTAATATTGTCAGAGGTTTTATAGTTGGTAATGTACAGTACTTTGCTTCTAGAACCTCATGTTGTATTGGTTTTTGATGCTGTAGTTGTGTGTTCCTTAAGAAAATATATTATGCTATTCAACGGTGATTGATCCCCCTTCATTTTCTTTATGACATTTTATGTCATTGACTGTTACAAGCTTACTTCAGACAGAATTAATAAATGAAAGAATTTACATTTATTTAAACATTTAAGTAAAAGGTAAAGGCATCCTGTTGTCTCTCAATTCTGACTTTTTTTCTTGCAATTGTGACATAATTTCTTTCAATTTGCATGAGATATAAACTCCATATTTTGAGCAAAAAAGTCAAAATTGATTGTCAAATACATTCATACATAGAAATAAAAACATAGTTGTGAGATGTCAGCTCAAGACATTCCTGAGAGGGAAAAAAGGTACTGGTTATTAATATAGTTAGTAGTTAGTCAGATATGTGGATTATTTTGTTATTTATTTTGTGTTTGTGTATTGAAAGAATTGATCACACCAGATGACAGTAATCTTGACAAAGTTGAACAGCACCAATATCTCTACACAAAACAGATTCCTAGAGGACATCTATCATCCTAATGTGTTTTCGGTGAATGCAGATCACAGTAACTTGATTACTTGATAGGCTCTGCACCTGCACATGACACAAACACTAATATGCATAAATCCTTATGCAAATGATGCAGCATTGACAAAAAAGAAGTGTGATTTTTAATCCTTTCATTTGAGTCTCAAATGCAGTCACTGCTGCATGCCGATTGAGTTATAACATGTAATCTTGAAAGACATTGGTCATCTGTTTTTGACAGTGCTTGGCTGCGTCAGCTGTTGAGTGTTGTTATGTGACAATTCTAACATTAAACCAGCCATATGTGACCATTTGCTCTTTGGCACTTCTCAAGATTTGAAATGCTACTACAGTACACAACCTACAAAGAAGTGCCACATTATTTCCTCTGATTACTGCAATTTCAAACCACTTTGCCTGAATGTCAATTTTGTCATGAGTAATCATACTTGAGCATTTTTGTGTCAGGTTTTGGCAAAGTTGCTCTACTTAACATGTGCTTTTGGAGGGCATAAACAACTTTGGCAGAAAATGTTAATGTTGATGGTACTGAAGTTTTAGCACTGTACAAATGTTTATGTTGATTCTGAAGTTAATTTACATGGCATAACTTTGAAATGCATAACATTATGTGATACAAGCAGACAAAACACATTTGTCAGTGGAGCTCTAGCACGTTTGCATCGTGTTCATATGAATAAATATATGAATATAATTAAACATATAAATGCCTTTGGTGAGATTGTTATTACTAATTGTCATGTGTATTTTTTTTTTTTTTTAATGGATATAGTTAATTATTTAATATATGTATTATTTCATTTGTTGTTTTTATTGTTATTATTATTATTATTATTATTTTTTTTTTTTTATTTTTTTTTTTTTTAATCATTTGCGGTTATTATTGCTGGTCTATGTGACACTACACACTAACGCAAAGATTACAAAAATAATCTGTATTAGTACTATTATTAGTAGTTCTTTCCTATTGTAACAGGGCAACCCCGTGATCATAAATGGCCTGAATGCATGCATATCTAGAATACACACATACACTGCACGCAGCATTAACATGGTCTGTTTGCCAGCACTGACATCATGTATACATGGACCTGTATAATGTCTGTGAGTGTTCGAATGTATTATGTGTTTAAGATATGTGAGGGTACAATGTGTATTTTTTTTATTACGTTTAGTGGATATATGCACAAAGTGTTGGGTAACATTAGCCACGACACACACATGTTTGATTTAAAATCTTAATTTTAGATTAGGTCACACAGTATAATAAATATTACTTACTTGCTTGCAAAATACCAGTGGCCAAACCTGACTTGTTTTAAACCTAAAGTATTTAAGTTTTTATGGTGGACACACCGTGGGAGAAACCATGTTGGGTATGATGTCACTTGGGGGGGGGGGGGGGTTATATTTATTGCATATTATTACCATAATATTACCATATTATTACCTGTAAAACAAGGGTTATATTTGTTCATCCATATGTTGTATTTCTATGTTGTGATTTGTGCAATTTATACTTGGATATATGCTGTTTATATGCATAATGTGACCAGAAGTGCATATGTAAGGAAGAAAACTTACCTGCGGATTGGTACAACCCGGTGTGTGGCCTAGACAATAAAATGGCTTCCGGAGATGTACATGTGGCTCATCACTTGTCATGGATTAGGGTCAGGTTGGTCTGTGTAGATGGAGCAAGCAATATAAGCTTGTGTTAAAGAAGTTTGTTAACCATCTACTTAACTGTTGTTGTAACTATGATCCAACAAAGAGACTTGTAAATATTTTATTTTTATTTTTTATGTTTATTTTTTATTTATTTTTGCTCTGAGATCTACACTATCCACACAATAAAATTCACCTCCACTGGAATTTCCTGTCGCCATGGTCTTCTTATGCCTCTGATCGCAAGTGCAAACTCTAACACCTATCATAGAAAACAATGATCCTGAATTTTTTATTAATGTTTATAAGGCAACTTTGTGGTTACACAGTTAAACGCACATATCCTATGCAAAGAGAATCTATGCAAAGAGAGATAGCGGTTATTCCTTAACTATTATCTTCCTTGTGAATAGGCACATCAGTGACCTGACTCACACTGAAATGACACTGAGTGTACATCATGCCGGAAACAGGCTTACAAAACCTGTACAATTTTATGACCCAAACATGTCACACTTTTTTAAATGAGGTTTGTTCTTGCAATTCAGTTCCCTTTCGAGGGAACTTCGAACTGCGTCCTCTAGGGGGCGCTTTGGGGAACACCTCGTCGTGACCCGTGTCTGAAGCATACATTGAAAAAACACCAACTTGTTGGCCGGCGACAGCCTCTGACATCACTACCGGCGCGATTATAAATAAGCACCGGGAGAGCACGTCATTATCTTCTTCATCTTCACTGACTGTTTTGTTTGAAGCGTGCATCTGAAAGAACCGGTAAGGGCGATCTTTCTCTGTTTATCATGGCGACAACTAGCAAGCGTTTAGATGATGTGTGCATCCTTGTCGGTGTTATTTGACTCCCGATGACACACGCGATCTTTGCGTCATTTGTTTGGGTGAAGAGCACGCACGCGATGTCTTTGAGGAGGCAATCTGCGTGCATTGTGAGTGTTTTTTCAATGGAAAAAGCTCCGCTCTCGTTCGTCTCTCTTCTGAAAGAAAAGGGGAAAAAAAGGCAGCCATCTGCTTCCCGCGGTTCAGGACCTGTCCGCGCTGAGGCATGAAAAGAAAATGAGTTCGTGAGAATACAGGTGGATCTGTCTGAATGGTTTAAAGAGGGACTGTCCCTTTCGCGCTCATAAAAAAAAAAAAAAAAAAGGGCGGTGGACGAGAGAAAAGAGAGAAAGCCTCGGGAGGATGATGTTATATCTTTAACACTTTCTGATACTGAGGTTAGTGCTCTGCTGGGTTTTTACCCAGGAAAAGCAGGAGTTATTTGAGGAAGGTAAGAAGCTGAGGCTGAGCCTTCTCAATTCTCCTGCCCTGCATATGTAGAGCTGTTGGAGGTTATTGAGCAAAAAATTACCTTTTGACCATAGCCATCCAGCTCAGGTGAGCCTTTCATTTCTGCATGATCTCCATACAGAGATTAAAAAGAAATGAAATATGACGTTTTCTTCTCGCATCCATCGGTTTTGGCATGAAAGTAAGAAATAAATAATTTATAAATATTTTTTATCTGTGGAATTTTTTTTCTTTCTGCAGGGGAAACATCTTCTCTTAATCTCCCTCCTTGCCATCTAAGCCCCATAATGGCAAGGCATATGCAGTAGCAGGTCAGGCTGTGGCTTTATTACACACAATGCTGGTGCTTCAAGCATATCAGACTGATCTGCTAAGAGACCTGGATAGAGGCAGGGGCCTTTTTCTGATCAGGCAGCTGAGCTGCGCCGCGCCTTGGATCTCTCTCCATGCTACCAAGCAGGCCGCCTCCGCCAAGGGCAGGACTATGGCGGCCATGGTGGCAGCGGAGAGACATCTGTGGATGAACCTGGCAGACATCGGGAGGAAAGAAAATGCTTTCTTCTCGATGCTCAGGTTTCGCCTTATGAACTTTTCGGTATTTCCGTTGAGATGGCGATTTGAGAAGTTGAGGGAGACGAAGGCACGCTCTGCTGCTTTCAGATCCTTTGTTCCACGAAGGTCCAGGTCTGAGCCCAAACAACATGGGGGTCCTGGCCTGTCTCGATCTGAGGATCAAAGACGGGCACAGAAGGCTAGTGTCGCAACTCGCGCTCCTCCCCCACCTGCGGGCAGGGGTTAGAGGAATCGTGGGTCACAAGGAGGTAAGCAGAACCTACGGGGTGTGATCTAGACTAGGCAGCGTTCTCGTCCGGATCAGAGTGATACCGAGGTACCTACTCATTCTCTTTGGGGATTTTTAACCCTCTGGAGTCTAAGAGGTTATCAGGAGAAAATAGCCTCATAACGCGTATATGCGTTAATCGACTTCAGAGGGTTAACATCTGCTTTTATCCTCCCCTTCCTAATTCCGCTGTAACCACCAGCTCTCCACCTGATCGAGGTTAGGTGGAAACCACTCGCATAACAGTCTCCTATGCTGGACCTATAATGTTTTTATGGTTCTATGTTCATAGCAACCACTTGACTGATGGTCCAGACTAAAAGGAGGCGCCCTTTGAGCGGGGCTCCAGCGCAGGAGGGTGGGTGAGTAAATGTAACCCTATGTGTATTTAATTGCTGGTGGTTACGTGTCTACTAATAAACTATGTGAGTTTCCTTTGCAGTGCTCAGTTACAGTGTTTACTAAACACTCGCCAGCACCAGCCATCCGGCTTCATGTTCCGGTATTAGGCGGCTGAGATCACAGGTTTCTGAGGGAGCCTCCTTGATCATCAGGCCTGGCACAGCACTGCAGGGAATTTCATGGATGTCCGGCCAGGTTACTCCGAGGGGTCTCCTGGCCTCTTAGGAATGTTGTCGCATCTAGCGGGAAGTGGAGGTGGCAGTTACAGAAGTCTTCTTGTATATGCTGCCTCAGGTCATGCTCCCCTCGCCCGAGGTTTGTAAAATTGAGCTTGCCTCTCCCGTGAGATTCAGCCCCTCTGCGCTGCTTAGGAACCTTTAAGTACACATGCTAAGCTTTGTGTACTTTCTCAAAACCACATGGTGGTCAGAGTGCACGTGAACACTTTGCGCACTTTCTAAAAATCCACAAGTGGTAAGTTTGCACGCAAGACTCTGCAAACTTTCTGAAATCTTACACGATAAGGGTTACACTGTCCGCTCCGTTCCCTTTCTTGAGATGATTAGACCTTGGTTCATTGGGCTCCATTCAGCCAGTGTGTATTTGTTTATACACCTCAAGCATCGCTTTCCTCAACATGAGGGGCTATTTTGGGTGATTCTCGTGGTAATTTAGCAGCGCTCCCCTTTTTCCAAAAAAGGGTCGCCTATGAGCGCGCTACTCTGAGCTCGGAGTTCTCCTCTCATATGAGACTGAGTTCTCTGTTTTTTACCCAGAGCACTCCAGTATTGCTTCCATAGATCGAGTTGATGACTCTCAATAATACTGTTTTGAGATGCAACATTCAATCTATGAGCTGCTCTATCAGAGTGCCATGAGAGCTCCTCCTAGGAACAGTATTTGAAAATCCATGCTTTGGTAAGTGTGCACGTGAAGTCTTTGCACACTTTCTGAAGTCAACACTGTGGTAAGTTTGCACGCTAGTATTCTGCGTTCTTTCTAAAATGCTATATGGTGAGGGCTTTGCACGGTTGCTTCGTGCCCTTTCTTGAGTTGGTAAAAGCCCTGTTCATCTTGGGCGCCACTCCACCTATGTATCCTCGGATACCTATCTAAACAGGGTGTTGCTACTAGAGAACTGTCGAGACAGCTCTTTCAGCAAGCTTATGCGTAATCTAGCGGTACCCCCTGTGTGACAGGCAAGACTTGGTAGAAATGCTAGGTTCTTAGCCATATCCCTTTAAAGGAATCTTTCCTGATTCCAAGCCTTCAGCTCTACCCTGGGCAGAGACCCTAACAATTAAGTTGGGTATGTAGCTTAGGCCTTTTTGCCGTAAGGGGTACTATCACAGACAGTCTTTTAAACGTCCCAGGGGCAACTCCCATGGAAATGGTAGAGTTGGTACTTAGTGCTCACTATGATTCTGGCCTGCTCTCCCCTCAGCATGGCGGCATGGGTATACTGTTCCCCAAAGCGCCCCCTAGAGGACGCAGTTCGAAGTTCCCTCGAAAGGGAACTGTCTCAGGTTACGTATGTAACCATAGTTCCCTGAGTAGGGAACGAGACACTGCGTCCTCTAGCTCCCTGCCATGCTTCGGACGCAAGCTTCAGACGAAGAAGATAATGACATGCTCTCCCGGTGCTTATTTATAGTCGCGCCGGTAGTGACGTCGGAGGCTGTCGCCGGCCAACAAGTTACAATTTTCAATGTATGCTTCAGACACGGGACACGACAAGGTGTTCCCCAAAGAGCCCCCTAGAGGACGCAGTGTCTCGTTCCCTACTCAGGGATCTATGGTTACATACGTAACCTGAGACAGTTTTCACTCTCTCGGTGAGCTGAAATGTAGATCAAAGTCCTACAGCTATACAACTTTCTGGCAACAGAAAAAAAAAAAAAAAAAAAAAAAAAAAAAAATATATATATATATATATATATATATATATATATATATAATGCATACTGTATATTTTTACTTTTTTTCTTTTCTTTTTTCTCTCTCTTCTTTTGTTAAAGAAGAGCTTAATGGTACCCAGAAAAAAAGAAAAAAAAGAATAATAAGTCAACATATTCAGCATGCAAATAAATGTTAAAATGTTTATTACATGTTTAATACCTGCATTGAGCAAAACCTTAAATTTATATTAGGTAACAGTTAATATTGCATAATTATTTTGCCTTGTAGGATTAGATGAGTCAGTTGTGATGTTTAACATTTATGTATTATTTCTTTTTACACACACACACACACACACACACACAAACACACACATATATATATATATATATATATATATATATATACACAATACTGATATGTAACATATATACAGTTTAGTTTCTACTTATTTTATATGCCACTTCTGGTCTAGGCTTTTGTCAAACACAAATATCAAACTATTTTTTTTTTATACTCTGAGTACACATACCTTAATGAATCACAAGCTTCTGTTCAAATGCATTCAAGAGTGGATTTTAGTGTTATTGTGTGCAAATAAACCCATCTTAAATGCAAAAAGAAGAAATGTATTAGAGACTGAGGCCACTGCTTTAGGATTAGAGTACAGTGTGCAATTGAAGTACAAATTGAAACTCTTGTTAATAGAATGGCTTATTTCAAGAGACATCTGAGGTAACATTGCTGATATGCTTGTTTGGGAAAGAAAACATTAATAGGAAATTGCCTCTGCCATTTTGATAATGCTGTAACATACATGTTAAAATCAAATAAGGACACCATTATGGAGAAGATAATAAAATAATATAAAGTGTCTTTATCATGAATAATATATGTAACTTCTGAATAAATCAAACCAGTTTTCTTCAAGCTGTCATGGGACATGGATGGTTGTTTGTTTTCTTGAGGGCACATGACCGCCACATCCTTGGTGTTCCAGGAAGTTCCTCTTCATGAACTCGAGCTGCGTCGAACACTATGGAGACCGCCGACTGTCTGACCACGCTCAGAATCACATTTTTTCTCAGCCCAATGGAAAGGCAAGATGGTGGCTGCATTCGTGGTTAACAGTTAAATCTGCTGGAAGGAATGGAGATGGGCACGTCCCTATCTCACCCACTCTGTGGCTACTTCCTCCCAGGGTGAGGGCTCTATGCTTCACCTGTCTTCCTCTGAGAAGGTTGACGTGGAGATCATCGATGAGGTCTCGCCCCTTCTAGCACCCCGGTTCATCCAGCAAGATGGACGAACACTTCCTGTGGTCAAGGCCACCATCTCCATGCCAGAGCCTGGTGTTTTTTTTCCGACCTCGACACCTCTGTTTGGCTAAACCTTTCTTGGCCCGCCTCGTCATCCCTGCCTCAGAGAATGTGGCAGGATTGAGTGTGCGTGGTTATAGAATGCCCCGGGTTGAACAGACGGCAGCCAGCTATCTGTCCCAAGGCACGGCATCATACTTGAAGGCTGCAGCACTGCCCTCCAAGCCGCTGCGTACAACATCAGCACTGGTGGGCAAGGAGTACGTGGCAGCAGGTCAAGCCGGTGATTGTCTGCACACAATGTCTGTGTTACAAGCATACCAGTGAGGGGGAGGAGCTTAACTCTGATAACATCGCAGAGTTGAAGAGAACCACTGATCTCGCTCTCTGCACCACCATGGCAGCGATGGTGGCAGCGGAGAGGCATCTGTGGTAGACCTTATCTGATATGAGAGGAAAAGAAAATGTATTCCTCCTTGACGCCCCACTTGCGCCATCTGGCTTGTTTGGCGATCTTGTCAACTCAGTCGTCGCCAGGTATCAGGAGACCCGTAAACAAGAGGCGGCGTTTCAGCAGTTCCTACCTTGCCGCTCTCTAGCTCTGGGGGTTGCTGGGTGGGAGCAGCCCCCTCCGCGTACCAGCTCCTCATACAGAGAGGCTCAAAAACAGAGTGTTGTCGCCCGTGCTCCCCTGAGTTGGGACCAGACAATGAAGCAAGGTCAAGGACTTCTCAGCCTAAGCCGGATCTGCAGAACGTGCTTCAGGCTAGAAGGTCCTCAGCCAAAAACTCCTGACGTGAGTTGGTCAGGACTTCAGAGGGTAGCCCCTACTGGTACAGAGTGGCGTACACCAACCCTGCCAGAGTTTCATGGTGCAGTGGCTTCCAGGGAGCACTGCTCTGTTTCTTTTGCCTGTGAGCATAGCGGAGCTGAGAGGCTCGCCACCCCTACAGGGGTCTCTAAAACCGTTAGATCAGTTGCCCCTGCTTCAGGGCACCAATCTAGCTGCCTCGATAACACCAGAGGTCAGTCTCGAGAGACTGATTTCTTTAGTAGATTATTTAGCAGCGTATGTATCTGAATGGGTCCTGCAAATGGTAGAAAAATGCTATCATATTTACTTTGGCTTTCCATCGCCAAGGTTCAACGGGGTTATTCCAAAATTGTTCAGACCCGAACAGGCTCTGGTTATGGAACAGGACGTGAATACCCTGTTAAGGAAGGAGGCCATCGAGGTGGTCCCTCCTCATCAAAGGGAATCCCAGGTTTTACAGCCAGTATTGCATAGTTCCACAGTAGGATGGGGGGTTGCATCCAATCATAGATCTGCATCAGCTGAACCACACAATTATGCTCACTATCAAGCATGTCATATCTCAAATCAGGTCTGAGGACTGGTTTGTCATGATCTCGAAGACGCATACTTCGGTGTCTCCCTGCTCATATCGAGTGGATCGTCCCATCAGTCAGGAGAAGTAAAATTATTTATCTGGCCACAAAATATGTTCTTACTACTAATACATTGCTCCCAGAGCATCTAACAAAACTGGAAAGTTAAAGTGACCTTGTCCTGTGAGCAGCAAATCAATGGGTTGACTGCTCCGAAATGAATCGACAAAGTTGCAGAAAACTGCCAGAAGATTGGCCTCCCCCGGAAGGGGAGTCACAAGGTTTCCAAGGTGATGGGTGTCTCCAGGGAAGGTTAAGAGAAACCTCACTTTTTGGGTGTGGAGTAGGTTTTATCTGGTTTGCCTGTAACACCCATTTTTGGTAGATTGACCAGTAAAAAGGCGTATAGCTTCAACGGGAAAGTGTTTCTTTGTCCCAGTGACACTTCATTTGCATGCTTTATAACTGTGTTGAATACTTGGTGTAGTTTACCCAAAATATGGAACCAATAGTATGGAGCCTTTCCAAATAGTATGGTTTGAGGAATAAAGAGCAGATCATTCTGATACTAAGAACGAATCATCTAGAAGGTATTAAACCAGATATACATAAAGTGCACAAAGTGTTTTGAACACCTTTAGATATTGCAAAGCCAAAACAAGTCCTGGCCCAGACAATATTGGTAGCCGGGTTCTTTCTTGCTGTGCGGAACAGCTAGGCCCTATTTTTACTTATATTTGTAATCAATCTTTGTGTCAACAGAAGGTCCCTAAATTATGGTAAAGGTCAATTATAGTTCCTGTCGCAAAGAACTGTCACCCTAAGACTTTAAATGATTACAGACCCATAGCCCTTACGTCACTTGTGATGAAGTGTTTTGAAAAGCTGATCAAAAGAGAACTGTCACTCATGACGAATTGCCTCCTTGACCCACTACAGTTTGCATATAGACTAAACAAAGGGGTCCAGGATGCAACTGTAACATTACTCAACCTCATTCTTAATCATCTTGAGGATGTGGATTTCTCGTCAGCTTTTAACACCATTCAGCCCCACCTGTTGGTTTAGAAGCTCTTACATCAGTTTAAACATGAGGCCAACCTTGTGGGCTGGATATTAGATTTCCTTACAAATAGATCCCAGCGAGTGAGAGTAAACGGCCATCTCTCTGACTGGGCCCTTACATCAGTTGGCTCACCACAAGGGTGTGTTCTCTCCCCCCCTTATATATATTCTGTACACTAATGATTGTTGCTCTGTGATTAAGGACCGATACTATGTGAAGTTTGCTGATGATACGGTTATTGTCAGCTTATTGAACAATGAGGAAACTTCACACGGTCTGGTCATTGATCACTTTGTTACATGGTGTCAGGATGCTTTTCTTGAACTGAATGTCTCTAAGACCAAAGACATGTGTATTGATTTTAGGCGCAATGTCACTAACACTGGAAATACTAGTATAAATGGTCAGAAAATAGAGGTTGTTACAGAGTATAAGTACCTAGGATGCATTATTGATGATAAGTTGTGCTTTGACTCAAATACCAGTTTGCTTTGCAAGAAAGGCCAGCAGCGCCTGTATTGTCTGAGGAAGCTGGCAAAGTTTAATGTGGATAAGACCCTGTTGACCCTTTTTTATAGGTCTTTTGTTGAGTCAGTTGTTACCTTCTCCTTAATCTGCTGGTATGGGTCCATCACTGTAAAACAAAAAAAAATTCCCTTTCGAGGTTAATTAAGGTGAGCAGCAGCATCACAGGTTCTATGCAGAAAGGTTTGGAGGAACTTTATCAGAAGCAGATGTTAAGAAGGGTTGAATCTATCCTATTAGATAATTCCCATCCCTCACAGGCTGAATTTCAGATTTTGCCATCGGGATTACGCTTTAAACTCCCAAAATTCAGAACCAACAGATATAAACACTCCTTTGTGCCTGCAACCATTCTGCTTCTTAATTCTAGAAAGAACCACAGATAACTTAGTGATTTACTATTTATTGATTGTTTACTGTTCTTATTATTTTAACCATGCCCGCATGGTAGGCAATTTTTGTATTGGTACTGTGTGTGTGTTTGTGTGTGATCTATCATACTATCTGTTGCACAATGAATTGCCCCATTGGGGACAAATAAACAATTTGAACTTGAACTTGAACATTCATACACCTGAATATTAGTATTTAGTGCTTAACTAATACAAAATAAACAGTTGTAACTAGAGTAATGTAGGGAAACATACAGACAACATGCATAAACCAGATACATTTGAAACTGATTAATTGTAGTCTAAATAAAGAAAATGTCTTTGTGTGTGTGTGTGTGTGTGTGTGTTACGTGTATTTGGAAGCGTGGAGGTGGTCCACTGGTCAGCTAGGCCATGGTCTCTGGCCCTGAGGGTCATTAACATATATTTTTTTTATGTGTTCAAAGAATGATAGAGAGGAGCAGAGAGTTGCCGTTTAACATAATCTTTATAGTGGGGGGATAACCCTTGGCAATTTAGCTCCATATAAACCTAGGATGTGAGGCCATGTATATGATTTTTATGCAAATGTCAAAAGGCTAAGGAATTTCGGTAACACTTTCTTTGAAGCTGATGAGTGGTTAGATGTTGTGTTATTTGAGTCTCCCTGTGGAGCTAAGTTTTATTATAATGCATTATGCAATCATTATAATGCTTTAAGAATACCCTTATAATTTATAATAATATTATACATACGGGCTTCATATGAACTGTTCATTGTTAGTACATGTTAACTAATGCATTAACTAATGTATCAGTATATGCATAAGTTAATGTTAACAAAGATCAAGTAATGCTGAATATGCGTTGTTCATTTAGTTACCTGATGCGTTAATGTAAAATAATACAACCTTATTGTAAATTATTACCGTATAATCTAATATGACTGATTTTAAACTATAGTATATACTGTGAAGTGATAATGCTTGGCATCAAACAAGGGTCAAAACAGAAAGAAAAGTCACGTTCCCCCAGCACTGCACGTTTTGTATGTCTCCCTATATCTGACAAACCGACTTCAGGTCTTGCAGTCTCCATTAATGAGTTGATGAGTTGAATCAGGTGTGATAGATGAGGGAGATATACAAAATGTGCAGGACAGGGGGTACTCCAGGACAGGTATGTGAACCACTGGTTTAGGATTTCATACATTTTAAGTCATAAGTCTTTCATAAGCATTTTCTTGAAGTGTACTGTATTGGCAGCAGCTGCTTTGCAGCCCACATCTCCACTTTACTGCTGCACTTCTCAGACCTGCCCTGCAGCTGACAAGAAAAATGGAGCACTTGACACTTACTTTTATCTAATCTGTCCCTCTTGAGAAGCTCGGAAACAGATCTCGTTTCCATATAGATCAGATTTTATTTTCATGATCAGTGGATAGTCAAAATAAAATTGGCAATGAGAAGGTGAACCTGTTGATAACCAATAATTTTTGACTTTTAATAACATCCATTCCTCACATTATTCTGTAGGGGAGAAAAGACATGAGAAATAAATAAATAAATAATAATAATATTAATAATAATAATAATAATAATAAATTAATGAATACACATTTTCTTTTATTATTATTTTTTTTTTTCCTCAAAGCAAAATTGCAGCTGATTTTACATTCAGTGCCTTTCAGAAATTCATGCATTTTTTGTATATGGAGAGGAGCAGCTCTAATTAATTTTTTTTTTTTTTTTTTTTTTGAAGGTTGCATTCATATCCATTTAATTAAAATGGCACATTTCATCTCACTTTGAATCCACATGATGTTTCTGCTCTTGAAAATAAGCTTAAGGTGTGCAAGAACCAGTCGTTCTATGCACTTTATGACAATAGGTGTGAGTGCTACGGGTAGTCATTTAAGCACATTGTGGAGGAGTGTTTCGGCAGTGGCACCATGGATGTGGACTTAAAGCACATTGACACAGTTGCTTGGGTGAGGTACAGGTTAAAATGTCTGTGAAAACCCTTGCAAGCTGCTCTGCACATGCCCTAAGCACACGACCAGAAATGCCATCCGGGCCAGCAGCCTTATGTGCGTTGATCCAGCTCAATGCAGTTTTTACATCTGTTGAGGTGCGTTTGAGGGGTTGTTGGTTTGCTGAGTGTGTGATCTTGGTGGCTGTCTCCTTGCTGTCACGGTTGAAGCGAGGATAAAAGTAAATTAGCTCATTAAGGAAGGAGACGTCTGTGACCGTTTGAGCGGAGTTGCTTGACTTGTAGTCACTGATGATCTGTATGCCCTGCCACATGCGTCGGGGGTCATAGTTGGACAAGTGTTCCCCTACCTTAAGCTTGTAGCTGTAGTTGGCCTTTTTGATGCCCCTTTACAGGTTAGCCCTGGATTTGCTGTAGGCCTGAGTGTCATCTGACTTGAAGGCAGTGTTGCGGGCTTTCAGCAGAAGTCGCACTTCCTTGTTCATCCATGGCTTCTGATTAGGGTATGTTATGATCTGTTTTTCTGTTGTAATGCTGTCAATGGTGGTGTTGATGTAATCCAGTATAGAAGAGGTATAGATTTCAATGTCCGTGTGAGAGCCACAGGCAGCCTGAGAAGCAAAAATACCGTGTTTTGTCCATGTATTGAAATCTGTCCTGAAGAAAAGAGTCTGCTCCAGTTGGCCAAACTTTGATGGTCCTCACTGATGGCTTCACATGGTTGATGAGGGGTTAAAACTTAGGGTTGAGAAACAAGAAAGGTGATCAGACTGTCCGGGGTGGGGGAGGGGGGTCACGATGTAAGCTTTGCTTACATTCTCGACGCTGCCTGCGAGCACTTCCACCTAGCCGGGTAGAGTGCATAGCCTAGGGTGTTCTGGAGATCTCAGGGATAAGTCAAAGATTGGTGATAAAACTGTTTGAAAAGTCCTCACCAATATCCAAAAGCTCCTGTCTGGTGTAGGATGTTAAAGCAAAGTTGTTCAGTACGAACAGACCTGAGATGAGCAGGAAAAATACTGCAAAATTGCACAAACTGGGGAGACGCCATTGTTCTTGGTCTATGAACAGTGCTGTGGTAGTGACAAAACATTGTTCATCGCTGGTGGAGTTTATGTTTGTGAAGTGTCGACCGGTCTATCTGCAGCGTGAGTTCACGTTCATTGTTATTGTCGCACTTTACATCCCCCCTGTACAGCGGCATCAGCGAACAACAAACAAATAACCCAGATGACTTTTTCATAATGGCTGGTTAAGTTTAACCACACCAAGTTAAATAAATTTTTGTCAAAGTTCTACCAACATCTGAACTTTGCAACAAGGGGAAAAACACAATGTACTTGGTTTACACAGCAGAGCAGAACATGCATACAAGGCTGTACCTCAGTCCTCAGTCAGTCTGTGTCGTCCACAACACATCAAGCACTACCACATTGAGCACTGATGCTCCACAATGCTGTGTGCTCAGCCCACTGCTCTTCATACTACTGACCCAAGTTCACCTCCAACCACATCATCAAGTTTGCGGATGACACAACTGTGGTAGGCCTCATCAGCAACAACGATGAAACACACTACAGAGAGGAAGTGGCAAAGCTGGCTGAATGGTGTGGCACTAACAACCTGTCCCTCAATGTGGACAATGGAGGTTGTAATGGACTTCAGGAGAAACTCCGTTGACCACTTCCCACTGACCATCGACAGGCAGCACTAAATTCCAGAGGGTACTCATCACAGAGGATCTCACCTGGACCACCATCACCATGTCATTCTCCAAGAAGGCCCAACAGCACCTACACTTTCTCCACCGGCTAGTCTGCCTCCACCCATCCTCACCACATTCTTTTTTTTATTTGCCAGGTCCTCTTAGGTAAAAATGGAAACCCTACTAAAAGAGGTTTTTCCACATTGTTAAGCAAGTCACAGTTCTCATGAAATATGGTGAGGAATAAAGATCTTTCTGAAGATGAAAAGTATGAAACAATGCAATGTCTTGCAAAAGGCATCAAAACAAACAATATTTAGCTAAAAGCAAATAGAGTTTATTGAACCGTCAAAATATTTGTGAGTGACTTAGAGCACATGAGATCTTGGTCAGATGAAGATTTATTAAGGAAAGTTTATGTCAAACAAATGAACAGTATTGTAATGCCAGTTGTAAAAAGCCATTGCTGAGCAGCAGACAGGCGTTTGAAGCTACTGGAGTCTCAAGATCCTCTACATCAGATTGGCAGTTGTGTGTAAAGCTGTGTTTCAGTCACTGCTTCTCAGGTGAATGTAGCCACCCAGATCCAGTCTGTATCCAGATCAGATCAGTACCTAGAGATGATCTTGACAGCCCTGAATGTCAGTGGAGACCATGTCAGCTAGATGAGCCCAAGAGACAGATCCTCTCCAAAGACCATATTGGCCATTGGGACAGGACCACAAGAACCAGACAAGTCCTCTGCTCAATCTGACTTGTTGCAGCCTAGAATTAAATCACACCATGCTTTTTTTTTTTCTTTTTTTTTTTTTTTTTTTTACTGGCCAGAGGAGAACTGCCCCCGACTGTACCTGGTTGCTGCCTAGGTTTTCTATTCAATTTCTATCACCGATGCAGTTTAGGGTCCTCTCCGTTGTCCCCTTTGGCTTGCTTATTTTGGGACAATTGGCTGATTGCACAGACATTATTGGAAGAGAGCTAAGCTGTATGATGTCAACACTGAATCACCAATGAGCTGCTTACTTGTATTATTGACAAACAATTTTGCTGTTTGACTTTGTAAAGCTGCTTTGACACAATCAGTATTGTATAAAGTGCTATGTAAATAAAGGTGACCTGATCAGTTATGCGAGGGCATTTGTGCCCGCTCGCCCTCACAAGCTTCCTCGAGGGGGGAACCCTGGTGATGCTGTTCCAGATTGGGATAACTTGCCATCGCCCTGCACCCAAACGGGTGTCCTAGGACCCACCCACCACCCCCACTTTGGATGTTATTCCGGAGGGGAGCATTATGTTGGACTCTGTCCAGTGTTTTGTATGTATTTTTGCTCATGCTAATTGATTTCATCCCAGGTGTTTCTTATGCATTTCATTCTACCAACCAGTTGCAAAGTTGCCTATAGTCAATAGACTAAGAGGACCATCAAAATAAATGTGACGTATTAATGCAGTTGCATTTTAATTTATTATTATTATTATTATTATTATTATTATTATTATTATTATTATTATTATTGTTGTTTTTTATTATTATTATTATTTTTTTATTTTTTTTTAACTGATCTTAAACTAGCTAACATTAACCTTACAGGAAACACTCAAAACACTCACAAGATGTAGTAAGATACTGTGCAGTTATTAAATAAACAATGTCACAATATTAGATAATCCATTATAAATTAAGTGGATTTAAAATTGTATTAATTTTGTGTTATAATTATTACTTTTGAGATGATACATCATATTATAAGTTTTTTTTTATAATGCATTATGCATTCATTATAATGCATTAGGAATACCCTTATAATGTATTATAAATACAGGCTTCATAGAAAGTATTACAAAATATTTTTTTTCAGGTCTTTTTGTGTGTAAATACAGGACCAACACATGACCATTACTGTTTAATGTGTGGTCATCAGCAACCTAGGGTAGATTTATGAGCAACTCAACAGCAAGTAAGTGCCAAGATGTATGTCTGATGCAATAAAATCTGTCTTTGTGTCATCTGTCATTGATTCTAATTCAATATGACTGCACAGGCTGTTAATCTCTCCCTCTGTAGACATGAAAATGTCATAGAGGTACCTGACTCCAAAATAATATACAAATCCCACCAGCTAGTGGATGCATGTAAAATGGACCAATGCACCTATCCAAAGTGTGATTGATTGAGAATTTGTATTCTCTGATGTGAGGGATGGTACACTCTGAAAAATGATGGGTTATTTATTTATTTATTTTTAACCCAAATGCTGGGTTCAGCTTTTTTCTTACAAAAATGCATCGATTCGCTACAGGATGCACGTGTGTGTGTGTGTGTGTGCGTTTTTATTATTTTAAATTAAAAATCAACTCTGCAAATGGGTTAGTGTATAAAACTTAGTGTTCTGTCCAAAAATTACCTAGCGTTGCATTTCCAAGTTTTTAACCTAGCATTTTAGTGTACAGCTGGCAATTAATTGTTTATGTAGACATGGCTGAAAGTTTTCAAGTTGCAAATGTTTGCCAACTGCTGTCAGTGACAACTTATCCTCCATTTGAGGGAAGAATAGTTTTTATGTGATTACATGTTATACTGTAGAAGTGACAGGCTCACAAAGTACAGCAGGTGTAAGTTAAAGTGTTACACTGCAGGAGGTTATGTGTTACAGTTATTTTACCACACTTCAAGAAATATTCCAGGCTCAATACAAGTTAGCCTCAAACAACACCATGTGTAGCATACTGATCAACACATAAATAGTAATAAAAATAAAAATATGAATAATAATTTTGATTCTTTGTTTTGCTTTGTCGAACCGTAGTTACACAGGATTTAAAACCGGAGCACCTCACCTATCAAGTACGTCTCCGTATTCCATAAGCTACCAAACAATCCTAATGTCTGAACATTGTTCAGGAGGCAGATACTCTTGCAGTTTAAAGAGCAATCTAGATTAAAGACCCATCTCTTTAACCTGGCTTACACATAACACACTAATATGCTTTTAATATCCAAATCCGTTAAAGGATTTTTAGGCTGCATTAATTAGGTAAACCAGAACCGGGAACACTTCCCATAACACCCGATGCACTTGCTACATAATTAGAAGAATGGCATCTACGCTAATATTAGTCTATTTCTCTCTTATTCCAAGGTCACCGTAACCACCAGATCCAGTCTGTATCCAGATCAGAGGGTCACTGCAGTCACCCGGATCCAGTACGTATCCAGACCAGATGGTGGTTCAGCGCCTAAAAAAGGACCTCTACAGCCCTGAAAGACAGCGGAGACCAGGACAACTAGAGCCCCAGATACAGATCCCCTGTAAAGACCTTGTCTCAGATGACCACCAGGACAAGACCACAAGAAAGAGATGATTCTTCTGCACAATCTGACTTTGCTGCATCCTGGAATTGAACTGCTGGTTTCGTCTGGTCATAGGAGAACTGGCCCCCCAACTGAGCCCGGTTTCTCCCAAGGTTTATTTTCCTCCATTCTGTCACTGATGGAGTTCCGGTTCCTTGCCGCCGTTGCCTCTGGCTTGCTTAGTTGGGGTCACTTCATCTACAGCGATATCATTGACTTGATTGCAAATAAATGCACAGACACTATTTAAACTGAACAGAGATGACATCACTGAATTCAATGATGAACTGCCTTTAACTGTCATTTTGCATTATTGACACACTGCTTTCCTAATGAATGTTGTTCAGTTGCTTTGATGCAATGTATTTTGTTTAAAGCGCTATATAAATAAAGATGACTTGACTTGACTTGACTTGACTGTCTGTGAAAACCCATAGATATAATGCAGGAAATGTGCGATGCCAACATTCAAAAGCTGCCAGCATATTAAAATTGTTTTGAAGTCATAACATAATTCTCTTCATGTAATTGTGCGGAAATTATGCTTTACTAATCAAAACTCAGAAAATTTGTTTACTGCCTCTAGTGTTCTTTTCCTTTTTTTTTTACTTTCTTTTTACTGCAGTGATATGTACTTTTTGGAACGTAATTCTCGACTCGAAAAAAATAAATGCCCCCAGGTACTGTAAATTTTTGCCATGAGACCACCTAGAAAAAATTAAAATAAGAACGAAAATTTCAATGAAAACTGAAAATACTGAAAATAAAAAAAATACCAAAATAAATGCTAATATAAGAGTATATAAATAATATCAAAATAACACTGAGAAAGGCACTTATTATGCAAGTGAATGGGGACGATTCATAATAATGATATATAATCTTCTGAACTTGTGTATTATTTGCACTGTAAAATCTGTCACAATTTCTATAAGTGTTTGTGATTGATTGATTGATTGATTCATTCATTCTTCAAAATATGTTTAAAATTCTAAAGATTTACACACTGTGGTTATTCTATTAAAACTGAGTGTTTTAATGTTTAATGTTTTAATGAGCTTTGGGTCATGACCGAAAGGACAAGATCCCGGATACAGGCGGCCGAAATGTGCTTTCTCCGCAGGGTGGCTGGGCGATCCCTTAGAGATAGGGTGAGAAGCTCAGTCACCCGGGAGGAGCTCAGAGTAGAGCCGCTGCTCCTCCACATCGAGAGGGGTCAGCTGAGGTGGCTCGGGCATCTGTTCCGGATGCCTCCTGGACGCCTTCCCGGGAAGGTGTTCCGGGCACATCCCACTGGGAGGAGACCCCGGGGGAGACCTAGGACACGCTGGAGAGACTATGTCTCCCGGCTGGCCTGGGAACGCCTCGGTGTCCCCCCAGAAGAGCTGGAGGAAGTGTCTAGGGAGAGGGAAGTCTGGGGTTCTCTGCTTAGACTGCTGCCCCCGCGACCCGGCCCCGGATAAGCGGTAGAAGATGGATGGATGGATGTTTTAATGTTTAATTGTGGATTAGCACAATAAACTTCCATTATAAGTGCCTTGTTGTAACAAAGCATTTTACATTTTAAAAGAAAAGGGGAGTCTATTTGAAAATTTTTGTGGTAGTCAACATTAAGTCAGCAGTGCTTCTGATTGTATTTATCCTGGAATATTCATTTAAGGGGTGTTGAGAGGCAGGTTTTAGCCGTGGCCAGTGGTGTACTGTCTTACAGGATCAGATATTTTGAGACTTATTTAATTTGAACTGATATTTTGCAACTAGTCAAAATCAGTCAGCCATGAAAACTAACTATCTTTCAGCACACCCCTGTTTCCACCTCAGCAACTCTCTCACGTCAGATCCGGGAACTCTTATTCTTTGATTTGGACTATATTTAGACATTAGGGAGACAAATCTGCATGCAGTATCCAGCAAGGGGTGGCAAAGACTCTGAATCAGGTATGTCTCTGTGTTTTATGGGGGAGACAGCGGGCTTCTCTAATTGGGCCGCTGTCAGTCAGCTAAAAGCAGTAGGAGATATGGATTTTCACTGGTGTGTGCATGGTGGTGGTCAAATAGGTTTACAACCATGACACGAAAGGAGCACATGTGGGTGTAAACTTGCACCTCTGCTGGAGAGCTTTCTTGCCCGGCTGAGGAGAAGAGAGAGACTGGGAGATTGAGAGACTTTGCTAATGCTGAACCGCAAGCAGTCATGTTTTTTAGTTTAGCGCATAAAGGAAGCTGAAAGGAATCATATGACTAAAATAAATAAACCTGCAGTCATCATGGTGTGTGTCTGTGCACACATGTGCACAGATCCATTTTAGGGAACACAGATGCACAACATGCAGACTAATCAGAATCAGAATGAGCTTTATTGCCAACTAGGTTTACACATACGAGGAATTTGTTTTCATGACAGAATTCCACAGTGCAGCAGAATGACAGCAACAGAACAAACAACACATAATAAAATAATAAAAAAATACATAAATAAGTAGGTAAGGAATGACAATATACAAATTGACAATTGTATGGCAGGTATATTACAATAAGCAGTCATGTACAGTATGTATGTACAAACGGACAATTATATAGCAGGCATATTACAATAAGCAGTTATGTATGTACAGGTATATTTTGTGCAAAAATGTAAGTGTACACTAAGTGTGTAAGATAAATAACTGTATGTGTATATAGATATAAATAGTGTAGTGTGTTCCACAGTTATTATCAAGTGTTCATTAGATGGATTGCCTGAGGGAAGAAACTGTTCCTGTGTCTGGTCTTTCTGGTGCTCAGTGCTCTGTACTGTCAACCAGATGGCAACAGTTCAAAGAGGGAGTGTGATGGATGTGAGTCCATCTCTGTAGTCTTCTGAGATTAGATTTAGAAGCTGATCTGAACCAGACAGTTACTGAAGTGCAGAGGATGGATTCAATAATGGTGGAGTAGAACTGTTTCAGCAGCTCCTGTGGCAGGTTAAACTTCCGTAGCTGGCGAATGAAGTACAACCTCTGCTGGGCCTTTTTCACAATGGAGTCAATGTGAATGTCCCACTTCAGGTCCTGAGAGATAGTGGTGCCCTAGAACCTGAATGACTCCACTGCAGTCACAATGCTGTTCATGATGGTGCATGGGGGGAGAGCAGGGGAGTTTCTTCTGAAGTCCACGGTCATCTCCACTGTTTTGAGTGTGTCAAGCTCCACGTTGTTGAGAGTGCACCAGACAGCCAGGTCTTTATCCTCCTGTCTGTAAGCTGACTCATCACTGTCCTGAATAAGGCCAATGAGTGTGGTGTCATCTGCAAACTTCAGGAGCTTGACAGAGGGGTCCTTAGATGTGCAATCGTTAGTGTACAGGGAGAAGAGCAGTGGAGAGAACGCAGCCCTGGGGAGCTCCGGTAATGATTGTATGGGTGCTAGATGCGTATTTTCCCAGCCTAACTAGCTGCTGCCTGTCTGCCAGGAAGCTGTTGATCCACTGACAGACGGAGGTGGGCATGGAGAGCTGAGTTAGTTTGGGCAGGAGGAGGTTTGGAATGATAATGTTAAAGGCAGAACTGAAGTCCACAAACAGGATCCTCACATAAGCCTGCGGTCTGTCTATGTGTTGTAGGACATAATGCAGTCCAATGTTTACTGCATTGTCCACAAACCTGTTTGCTCTGTAGGCAAACTAAAGAGGATCCAGCTAAGGCTCAGTGATGTCCTTCAGGTGGGCCAGCACCAGTTTTTTAATGTCATGACCACGGACATTAAAGCCACAGACCTGTAGTCATTTAGTCCTGTAATTTGGGATTTCTTTGGGATGGGGATGATGGTGGAGCATTTGAAGCATGAAGAGACTTCACACAGCTCCAGTGATCTGTTGAAGATCTGTGTGAAGATGGGGGCCAGCTGGTCAGCACAGGATTTCAGACAGGCTGGTGTAACACAATCTGGGCCTGGTGCTTTTTTCCTTTTCTGCTTCCGGAAGACCTGGTGCACCGCTTATCTGTATTGCATGTGTGGGGGAGAGGGGGGATGCAGCATGTAACTATCAGCATAATGTTGTGATTTATACCTGAGAAGACAAAGGCCCACATAATGAGCTGCATAGTGAGCCTTTCAGTCACGTTTGTGACTGAGAGAAGAGTTAAAAGAAAGAATGTGAGGACATTAATATTCACTTGTGAGTGCAGTTAAACAGTTTATCAGAAACAATCAAAGCTGACTTTCAAAGCTGAATTTTTAACATCACAGTTCCAGTCACACACTGATTTTCAATAAAAAAAATAAAAATACATTTATTGTTATTAGTATCATTGTGAGTGCGCATTTAGTTTCAGTTTTGGTTTCACTCGCTCCATGTCCAATAAAACAATCCACGGACTCCGTTTTCTGATTAAATATCTTCTTTTAATATTGATTGTCAGTTCAATAAAACAAATAAAATGAAAAAAGCAAAATATGATCTTAAATCTTCACTATCACGGATGCGGGAAAGAAGACTGTGCGAATCCACTGTATTCCAAAGAGCACACTAACCCAAAGCTCGTGAAAGTCGTGATTCTTAAAGAGCCAGTACACAATTTTAACATATTACATATTTTTACAGAATATTTATCCAAATGGTAAACATAAAGAACGATTACAAATGAAGCAAATTTCAACAAAAATATTCAAAAACTGAATCTAATCAAAACAGGCTCCTACACTACCGGCCCCTACTTGTTCTCAAACTCTTTGAAACAATTACTTACATTTATACAGAATGAGCCATATTATTTTAATATCCTAAGTAAATGATTAAAGTCCAAAGCAACACAAATTTAGGTTCCTATAGACATATTGCCTTCACTACTCATTCTGCCTCCTGCAACAGGCAACGTTTTGTTATGGTTCTTTCCAAAATGTTGTTTTTTGTCTTAATGCGGACTTATTGAACAAGACCCTTCTTGGTAGGAATAGTTTCAATAATTCTTGCTAACATCCATGAATTCCTAGGGGCATCAACTCCCAGAACAATGTCTCCAACAGAGAAGTTTTTTCTAGTGTCATTCCACTTTTGTCTCTGTTGCAGTTGTGGCAAATATTCATGACACCAACGTTTCCAAAACAAATCTGAAACATACTGCACCTGTTTCCATTTGTGTCTAGAATACAGGTCATCTTTGTCAAACAGTCCTGGAGACACTGATGGCTTTGTCTTGAGTAACAAGTGATTCGGAGTCAAAGCTTCCAGATTGTTTGCGTCGCTTGATGTTGCTGCTATTGGACGACTGTTAATTATAGCCTCTTCCTCACATAAAACAGTTTGAAGGCATTCCTCATCAAGAACTTGTTCTCTGATTGTAGCATTAAGGATTTTTCTTATTGAGCATATCAATCTCTCCCATGCCCCGCCATGGTGAGACCCAGTGGGAGGATTGAAAAGCCACTTAATTGCTTGCTGTCTGAGATGGTCCTGAATCTTTTTGTTGTTCCATTTTTCAATGGATTGTCTTAATTCACACTAGGCAGCTACAAAATTGGTCCCATTTTCTGACCTGATAACTTGCACTTGTGCTCTTCTGGCTACAAACCGACGTATAGCATTTAGACAGGAAATCGGTATCCAATGAAGAAGCCACTTCGATGTGCACTGGAATTGCTAAGCACGTTAATATATCACCATATTTATTGACAATGCTTCTTCCACGTTTAACCATGAATGGTTCAAACTAATATACACCTACTCTTGTAAAAGGTGGATCATCTGGTAACACCCTGTCTGATGGTAAGTCTGCCATTATTTGCTCTCCTGTGGACGAAATATGTCTTCCATCCTTTTCTTGATGTCTTCCATCGTTTTGTTCATTATCTGTTTGCCTTTACTTGAATTGACTAGATTCTCTGCAGCAGTAAGTGTCTTTCTCTTTTGTACAAGATCCAACAGCATGGTCTTAAATTTTAGAATCCATGTTACAATGAGCTGAAGCTTTATCCAAGAGGAGAAATTATCCATCAGTTGTCTAACAGAACTGTTATTATGTTGGGTCTGTATTGAATTGACCAAAACAGACTTCTTGATCTCTGGATCATCTGCAGATATCATAATTACTTCAATGCTCTTTGGCCACTTCTCTATGGATTGTGTGGCTGGGTGAAGAAGGACACAACGCAAGGATGCAGGTAAGTTCCCCGAAGGGTGGATTTTATAAGTTAATAGACGGTGAAAGAAGGTTGGCATGAGGCAGTTTGGTGCTCGGTGCTCGGCTTCCTCTTCAATTGGTGCGCTGTGCTGTGTGGGTCTGTGCTCTCCGTGTGCGGTGGGGCTGGTGGTCACACACTGCTCTCTGTAGAAACAATAGAAGATGGGGGTTAGCCATGTTCTACATAACGAAACGGCGGCGCTCTCTCCCCAACCTCCCGCTGTTGGGTGGCCTCCGCCAGCTCAATGGCCTCGACCAACTCGTCAATGTTGGACGGGTTCCGCATCCCGGTTGCCTGATGAAGCAGGCGGGGAAGGGCCCGAAGGAGGCGGTCAACCACAGCAGACTCCGCTACCTGGTGTACGGTGGGACCTCCGGCCAGTAACCAGTGCTGGGCAAGGCGAGAGAGGTTGGCAGCTTGAGCCTGGGCTGGCTGCCGTGGGTCGAAGGTCCACTCATTGAAGAGTTGGATGGCGCTGATCGGCAATAGCCCCATCCGGCCCAGTATCTCCTTCCTCAACTCCTCATAGGAAGCGTTTGTTCCGAAGGGAGGGTGAAGTATGCCCGTTGTGCCTCTTCCGTTAACAGCGGGGCCACGATCCGTGCCCACTTGTCCTTGGGCCATGCCTCCCGTGTGGTCACGGTCTCGAACATCTGGAGATACATCGTTACGTCATCGTGCACCATCATTTTGGGCAGCCTGGACATGCGGGTCAGGTAGCGGAGTTCACGGGGCAGAGGCCAGACGGAGCGCGACGAGCTCAAGTTCGGTTTCCCCTTGCCGGGAGGCCATGTGCTCCATAATTTGCTGATGGTGGATGCTCACCTCGGTGAGGTGTTTCAGCAGTTCTTCCATCCTTGGGGGAGGAGCGCCACCTGGGGAAAACAGAGAAGGTATGTGAGCCGAAGGGGAAAGGAGAGAAAAAAAAAAAGTACAAACCCAGTCCAAAAGGGGTAACACTGTGTGTGGAGGCGCCGTCGGTGACTTCTTCACCAGCCTGCCTGCATTCTCCACCAGTGTGGCAGGGTGAAGAAGGACACAATGAGAGGATGCAGGTAAGTTCATCGAAGGGTGGATTTTATTAGTGAATAGGCGGTGAAAGAAGGTTGGTGTGAGGCTGTTTTGTGTGGGTCCATGTTCTTCTTGTGCGTTGGGGCTGGCGGTCACACACTGCTCTCTGTAGAAACAATAGAAGATGGGGGTTAGCCGAATTTTGTGGAGACATCTCTTACCTCTGCATTCGTTTGCTGGGTTTATGTAGCCAGAGCTTTATGTGGCGCAGGTGTGGCCGCTCAGCCCATGATGAGCAGGTGCATGTGTGACTGCTTGGTTTCCAGGGCGACGTTGATGAGAGCTCTGGACATGTGTCACAATTGGTAAAAAAATTTGGGCCTGAGATTAATTTTTCATTTTGCATGAAAACGTTAACCCTTTGCCCTCTGCTGGATTTGAGCCAGTTACAACATGGTTCTACGGTTCGATCTTTGAGGCCTTCAGAATTGTTGTGACTCTGTTCGCCACAAATTTTCTGAATCTTGTGCTTTCATTTCTGAGATATTTAAGTACAGCTGTGCTCTCTGTCCAGAACACTGAAGGCTTAAGTTTCAGCTGTAATTCTTTTTAACATCAGATCCATCTTTGTGACAACTGTCGCAGCTGTCAATTCCATTTGTGGAATTGTAGGCCATTTTAGAGGGGCAAATCTTGCCTTCCCCATCATCAATGCACCATGCACCTGGTCCTGTTGATTACGTAGAAGAAGATAGCTTGCTGCATCTTCACTCGCATTTGCGAAGTGATTGAGCTGTGCTACAACAGTTTCTCAGAAATCTGCTGGTTTAATGCATCTGCTCACCTTGAACTCTTCAAGCTGATGAAGTCCACTGAGCCAATCTGTCCACCTTTGTTTTGCTTGCTCTGAAAGATCATCATCCCATCCTATTTTCAGTCTACATAAATCCTGCAGGATCATCTTTGCTGGTAAAACTACACATGCAAGAAACCCCAATGGGTCATAAATAGAGCTGAGATTGAGAGCAGCCCTCGTTGAGTGAATGGACTATCTTTATTCACTATTTTGAATTGAAATATGTCTGACTCGACATTCCAGTGGATGCCCAATGCTCTTTTCCACTGGCAGTGTTTCATGATAAAGATCCAAGTTTTTCACTCCATCAGCCCGTTCATTCTCAGGGATAGCTGCTAGCACAGCACGACTGTTGCTTGTCCACTTGACCAGGCAAAAACCTCCTTTGGAACATATTGCTTGCAGAACATGATATAACTCTATGGCTTGTGTCTCAGTGGCTGTGGACTTTAAACCACCATCTACGTAAAAATTCCGAAGAACAGCATCAGCAACATTGGGTTTAAACAGTATGCCATGATCTTCAGCACACTTCCTCAAAGCCAAGCTGGCACAGCTGGGTGAAGAAGTAGCGCCAAATAAGTGGACAACCATTTTATGTTCCAGCAAGTCTCCATTATAATCTCTGTGAGGCCACCACAGGAACCTAAGAAGATTTGAATCCTCTTGTTTTTCATCTTCCATGGTTCTTAAAAGTATATCAGTCTTCCATTCACTTTCAGCTCAGACATCAACGCTTCTGTACAGAAAGTATCTGAACTTTCTGGGTCAAGAAAGGCGTACATTTTGACCAGATGTGTACCTTTAGTAGTCTCAACTTGTACAGGAACAATTGACAAAGTACACTCAGTTTCACAGGTATATTCTTCTCTACTTGTGTCCTTTTTTGCACAGACTAGTGCACTTGTAACATACTGTCTTTCACAGCTATCCATTTTGTCTTCTTGAAGGGTCATCGAAGGGGCGCAGATTGCACTATTTGATCGCAATCTTTCCTTAGAAAGCCACGTTTCTAGCATTTGTAAAACTGCATTTTTCCCTCTCAAAAATATATCTAAATTACGGCCTATGCTCTCAATGTCAAATGTAGAAATGTTAATCCATGCATTTATGACCTCAAGGTTAGATTATTGTAATGCTTTATTGGGTGGTTGTTCTGCACGCTTAGTAAACAAACTACAGCTAGTCCAAAATGCAGCAGCAAGAGTTCTTACTAGAACCAGGAAGTATGACCATATTAGACTGGTCCTGTCAACAGTGCACTGGCTCCCTATCAAACATCGTATAGATTTTAAAATATTGCTTATTACTTATAAAGCCCTGAATGGTTTATCACCTCAGTATTTGAATGAGCTCCTTTTACATTATAATCCTCTACGTCCGCTACGTTCTCAGAACTCAGGCAATTTGATAATACCTAGAATATCAAAATCAACTGCGGGCGGCAGATCCTTTTCCCTATTTGGCGCGATTAAACTCTGGAATAACCTACCTAACATTGTTCGGGAGGCAGACACACTCTTGCAGTTTAAATCTAGATTAAAGACCCATCTCTTTAACCTGGCTTACACATAACATACTAATATGCTTTAAATATCCAAATCCGTTAAAGGATTTTTAGGCTGCATTAATTAGGTAAACCGGAACCGGGAACACTTCCCATAACACCCTATGTACTTGCTACATCATTAGAAGAATGGCATCTATGCTAATATTTGTCTGTTTCTCTCTTATTCCGAGGTCACCGTAGCCACCAGATCCAGTCTGTTTCCAGATCAGAGGGTCCCTGCAGTCACCCAGATCCAGTACGTATCCAGACCAGATGGTGGATCAGCACCTAGAAAGGACCTCTACTGCCCTGAAAGACAGCGGAGACCAGGACAACTAGAGCCCCAGATACAGATCCCCTGTTAAGACCTTGTCTGAGAGGAGCACCAGGACAAGACCACAGGAAACAGATGGTTCTTCTGCACAATCTGACTTTGCTGCAGGCTGGAATTGAACTACTGGTTTCGTCTGGTCAGAGGAGAACTGGCCCCCCAACTGAGCCTGGTTTCTCCCAAGGTTTTTTTCTCCATTCTGTCACCGATGGAGTTTCGGTTCCTTGCCGCTGTCGCCTCTGACTTGCTTAGTTTGGGTCACTTCATCTACAGCGATATCGTTGACTTGATTGCAAATAAATGCACAGACACTATTTAACTGAACAGAGATGACATCACTGAATTCAATGATGAACTGCCTTTAACTATCATTTTGCATTATTGACACACTGTTTTTCTTTTGAATGTTGTTCAGTTGCTTTGACACAATGTGTTTTGTTTAAAGCGCTATATAAAAAAAGGTGACTTGACTTGACAAGCAGTTTCCTTTGACTTCATATGCAGTATGGTTGGATGTGGCAAAAAACATTGCATTGTTTGCTTTAAACAGCCAAAACACAATCGTTTGGTTCGCAAAAACTCAATTTTCTCTTGATTTGTCTTACTTCTCAATCTTTTGCAGGATTCCATGTTGTGTTGCAGTCCTTTACAAAAAGACATGGTTTCTACTGGCTGCTGGCATGTTTAATTTGCGATCTTTGAACTGCAAGTTTGTCATCATAGTAGGATTATCCTTGAACAGTCCATTTCAGTAAAGAAACCAACACCGTATTCCACAGTTCAGAACAATTCCCCATCGAACCATTAGTGTGTCATAAAACACATTCATGGTGCCAAGATGGCTAAAGGAGATGTCACCCCCCTTTTCCTTCTCGTGTCTGTCTAATATCATACCAGCAAAGTCAGTACAGCAGGAAAAGATTTCTCTTTGTTCCCCAAACTTAAGACAAAATGGCCAAGAACCCTGTGGTGACCCCAACGCATAAATCCCCAGCCTTATCATGAAAGGAAGGATGCTAAGGCATTCTTTTGGCCCAGGATCACCAAAACCCTTAAACCATAGACGTTGTCTCCCAAAACCAACAGACTGAAATTTAACCCACTTGTAGTTTAATACAAACAACTGTCTCAAAATTGCTTCCAATAATCTGAATTGATTACAAGCATTTACCTCATACATTTCTTAAGTATCATGTATGTTTTATATAACCTGTGGAATTATTTATGTGTGTTTAACTTTCATTACAGCCTATTTGTAGGGTTTTCTACCTCAGTTATAGGAACTAATCACCAGAAGTTGCCTCATACATGTGTATTCTCTGTATTATGCATGCCTTTATATTACTCAAGTTATTTTGTGTGTTAAACACTTATTACGGCTAAATCCTTATTTACGTCCACCTCAACTATGGGAAATATATGTATTTTGGTACTGTGATGAGTCAGCTGCCTCCACCCTGATTGTCACCGGCACCCCGTCCTAAATCGCCGCCCTTCACCAGGCTCCCTACTGGAGTGGGTGTGTGAGAGGAGGGGCGCTGGACGAGTCAGGGCTGGCGGCGTGTGATGGGGCACACCTGAAGGAAATGGAGCCTCATCACCGCCGCTGTTTAAAAGCCCAACTCGCCTCTCCTCGGGTTAGACCGGTCTCTTCCCCGTGCATTGAGGGACTCCCGCGTCACCAGAGACGTGAGCTGCCGGACCCACGATCCGGATGGGAACCGCACCCGTTTACACGCCCGTCGTGCCAGGATGCCGGGCCGTCCATCCCCTGCCAGCACCGCGGCCAACAAGAGTGATGCGGCCCCTATGGGGAAGCCGCCGGACCAAAGAGGGGAGCGCGTGCGGCCGCCGGACTCCGCCCCTTACCTGGACCCTTCCTCCATGAACACTGCCCGACCTTCACAAACCCCGCAGCACGACGAGGACACCAGCTGACAGAAGTCTTTATACAAATGTTTGTACTCAGTTTCCAGTTTAGTTTGAACAATGTCAATATGTGCAGAATCAAGCATAAGTTGTTCAATTTCCTTAGATTTACTTGTGAGCTGAGCAAGTTTAGCTATCCTTTACTGCAAAAGCCTTTGCAATCTTTCTTCCTTTGCTTTTTCCGTCATTTGTATTGGCTTTTTAACACTATTGCAATCCTCATTTATCTTCGTACTTTCATCCATTTTTGGTTTAAAGCATCAAAACAAATAATTATTTGTTTTTATATCATTTACTAAACTGTGCAGTATAATGTTTACATTTTTTTACCTCAGAAATCTTCTCCTCAGAAACTGCGCCATTAGATCGCAGGTAGATAATACTCCACATAACATGTACTGCCATATCCACTGTTCCGTAAGACCGTAGTTTCAAACGTCTTTATCCCTCTGGAGTAAGTTTTCTTTACTATTGTGACCTCGCATTTAGTTTCAGTTTTGGTTTAACTCGCTCCGTGTCCCATAAAACAATCCACATACTCCGTTTTCTGATTAAATATCTTCCTTTTATCTTGATTGTCAGTTCAATAAAACAAATAAAATGAAAAAAGCAAAATATGATCTTAAATCTTCAATATCACGGATGCGGTAAAGAAAACTGTGCAACTCCACTGTATTCAAAGAGCGCACTACCCCAAAGCTTGTGAAAGTCGTGATTCTTTAAGAGCAAGTAGCCTTCACAATTTTAACATACAGTATAACATATTTTTACAGAATATTTATCCAAATGGTAAACATAAATACAATCATAAATAAAGTAAGATTACAAATGAAGCAAATTCCAACAAAAATATTCAAAAACTGAATCTAATCAAAATAGGCTCCTACAATCATTATTATTATTATTATTATTGTTGTTGTTGTTAATGTGGAAAAGAGCTGAGAATTATATATATATATATATATATATATATATATTTTTTTTTTTTTTTTTTGATAAATTGAAACAACAGCATTATTTGTTACATTTATTACAGTTACATTTATTTGTTACATTTCAATTATTTACATCAAGGTTTTGTATGGTATAGTGTATATTGTTATTAAAACTTCATAATGTTTGACTTGATTATACATTTAATCAGGAATTATAGTTTGGAAAATTTTTTACACATTATGTGAAACCTAATACAAGTATATCAATAAATAAAGAGACTTACTCATGTTTATGAGCTCTGCTGAATTATTATTATTTTTTTTTTATTTTTTTGGAAATCCAGATCTCAAATCCTGAGGTAATCCTCATCACATCTTCTTGGGGTGATTTATGTCTTATTCCTCTCATCGCAAAGCAAACAGTAAAAAAAAAAAAAAAAAAAAAAAAAAATACCTTTAAGAACAGTCTCACTGCTTTGTTTTCTGTTGTATGGGCATATTCAAGCCGCGCGCTTCAGTGAAACATTTTAATATCAATAGTGCGTTCAGCGTGGGGGCGTGGTCACATTAGATATAATTAAGGGAGAGGTGAAAGACTAGACATCATGTTGTTTTCATATGGATTTCTTTATCACAAAATATTTGTTTTCGGTAGCACTTGTTTAGTTCTAAAGTAGACATGTCAAGCTTTCTATAGATATATCTCTCATGTCTCTTCGTTGAGTATGCACTTAGAGTTACAGTTACAGACACATTTCTAAATGAAGATCACCGCAGACCAAAGCTGCAAACAGCACACCTTGTTTGTTATCTTTATTTTAAAAATGTACAATGTTTTGTTGTTATTATGTCTGTATAAAGAAAAGTAGATCCTTTACAGATTCGATTGATGTATTGCTCTTATCTGTACAATCAAAACTGAAAGTGTAATTTAAGTTCTTTTCGGGGTTATCAGGAGAAAATGCCTCATAACGTGTATACGTGTGAATCGACTCCAGAGGGTTAAGGACTACCTCCCACCCTCACTGGACCCACACCAATTTGCTTACCGTAGAAATAGGAGCACAGATGATACAGAATGCACAGTTCTGCACTCACACACTTGGACAATAACAACATGTACGGATGTTGTTTGTTGACTTCAGCTCAGCATTTAACACTGTCATTCCCTCCAAGCTGACCACAAAATTTGGAGACCTGGACATTAACATCTCCCTCTGCAATTGGATTATGGACTTTCTGACCAACGGACCTCAGCATGTTCCATCATCATCACACTCAACACCGGCGTACCACAGGGCTGTGTGCTGAGCCCATTCCTCTACTCCATTTACACTGACGACTACAAGCATGTGCATGGATCAAACTCCATCATTAGGTTCGCAGATGACACCACAGTGATTGGCCTCATCAACGATGAGACTGCCTACAGGCAGGATGTACAGCACCTGACAACATTGTGTGCTGACAATAACCTGCTCCTTAACATCACCAAGACAAAGGAGCTCATTGTGGACTTTAGGATGAAGAAAGGAAGCACACAGGACCCCATCCACATTAATGGGATGGTTGTTGAATGTGTCTCAAGCTTCAAGTTCCTGGGAACCACAATCTCGGAGGACCTGTCCTGGACTAGAAACACCTCTAGCCTGGTCAAGAAGGCTCACCAATGCCTCTTCTTCCTCAGGACACTGAAGAAGAACCAGCTGTCTTTAGCCATCCTGGTGAACTTTTACGAGTGTGCGATCGAGAGCATCCTGACCAGTTGCATCACATTCGGTATGAGAACTGCACAGTGGCTGACCACAAGACACTGCAGAGGGTGGTGAAAACCGCCCAATGCATCACAGGGACACCACTTCCTGCTATTGAGGACATCCATAAAAAATACTGTCTACATTGAGCTCGCAGTATTCTTAAGGACTCCTCTCACCCTGACCACAGACTGTTTAACCTCCTGCTCTCCGGGAGGTGCTTCCGGAGCCTCCGGACAAGGACCAGCAGATTCAGGAACAGCTTTTTGCCTACAGCTGTCTCCTTACTGAACTCTGCCCTCTGACACCTCCCAACACCCCCCGCATCATACACACAGTCTCCTCACCCCTCCTCATCACTACATCTGATTTATTTACAAATTAACAAAAAAAACAGTAAACTTGTTATTACTTGCATTATGATATACAAATGGGTGTACTATGAACATACTATACAGATGGATTATGTAAAAGTGTATGTACACTATAGGCAGAACTATTAAAATATGAACATAATTTACACTGTTGCAATGGATAGTAAAGTGCATATAAAATATTAAAGTGTACAAATGGATTACTCTGTGTTTCTGGATGAACAGAGAGTAGTGCAAGCGATAACAAGTTTACAGTTTTTTTTTCCTTGTTGTAAGTAAATAAATCAGTCAGACGTAGTGCTGAAGAGGAGTGAGGAGTCTGTGTGTATGGTGTGTGTGTGTGTGTGGGGGGGGGGGGGGTATCAGAGGGCAGAGTTCAGCAAGGAGACAGCTGTATGGAAAAAGCTGTTCCTGGATCTGGTTCCTGGTTCCACAACCATCCTGTAAATGTGGATGGGGTCATGTGTGCTTCCTTTCTTCTTCCTGAGGTCCACAATGAGCTCCTATGTCTTGCTGGTGTTAAGGAGCAGGTTATTGTCAGCGCACCATGCGGCCAGGTGCTGTACCTCTTCCCAGTAGGCAGTCTCATCGTTGTCATTGAAGAGGCCAATCAACATGGTGTTGCCTGCAAACTTAATGATGGAGTTGGATCCATGCACAGGCTTGCTGTCGTGGGTGTAAAGGGAGTAAAGGAATGGGCTCAGCACACAGCCCTGTAGTACGCCGGTGTTAAGTGGGTGGTGGTGGAGTGGGTGTGGCCTGACCTAACATGCTGGGGCTTGTTTGTCAGAAAGTCCATAATCCATTTACAGAGGGAGGTGTTAATGTCCAGGTTTCCAAGTTTTGTGGTCAGCTTGGAGGGAATGACGTGTTCAATGCTGAACTGAAGTCAACAAACAACATCCTAACATACATGTTGTTATTGTTCAAGTGTGTAAGTGCAAAGTGCAGAACTGTGCATACTGCATCCTCTGTGCTCCTGTTTCTACGGTAGGCAAATTGGTGTGGGTCCAGTGTGGATCGGAGGCAGTCTTTGAGGTGTGCTTGGACCAGTCGCTCAAAGGACTTCATAATGATGGGTGTGAGTGCTACGCGGTGATAGTCATTCAGGCACATTGGGGAGAAGTGTTTCGGTACTGGACAATGGATGTGGACTTAAAACCTGTTGGCACAGTTGCTTGGGTGAGGGACAGTTTGAAAATGTCTGTGAAGACCCCTGCAAGCTGCTCTGCACACGCCCTAAGCACACATCCAGGAATGCCTTCTGGGCCAGCAGCCTTGCGTGCGTTGATTCGGATCAATGCAGTGTGGACATCTGTGGAGGTGAGTTTGAGGGGTTGGTGGTCTGCTGAGGGTGTGATTTTGGTGGCTGTCCCCTTGCTGTCGCTGTTGAAGCGAGCATTAAAGTAATTTAGCACGTTAGGGAAGCCGTCCGTGACCGTTGGAGTGGAGTTGCTTGACTTGTAGTCACTGATGATCTGGATGCCCTGCCACATGCGTTGGGGGTCAGAGTTGGAAAAGTGTTCCTCTACCTTCAGCTTGTAGCAGTACTTGGCCTTTTTGATGCCCCTTTTCAGGTTAGCCCTGGATTTACTGTAGGCCTGAGTGTCATCTTACCTGAGGGCAGTGTTGCAGGCTTTCAGCAGAAGTTGCACCTCCTTGTTCATCCATGGCTTCTGATTAGGGTTTGATGTTATCTGTTTTTCTGTTGTAACACTGTCAATTGTGGTGTTGATGTAATTCAGTACAGAGGACGTATAGATGTCAATGTCTGTGTGAGAGCCACAGGCAGCCTGAGAAGCAAACATACTCCAGTCAGTGTGTTGAAACCTGTCCTGAAGTAAAAGTCTGCTCCAGTTGGCCACACTTTGATGGTCCTCTTGGATGGCTTCATGATGTAAGCTCCATCAATGTTTGTGTAAACATGATCCAAAGTTTTGTCTCCTCTGGTGTGGCAGGAAACATGCTGATGGAATTTGGGGAGCACTGTCTTTAATTTGCAGTGATTAAAATCATCCGCAACAACAAAAGCAGCCTCCGGGTGAGCAGTCTGTTGTTTACTAATGGCTGCATGAAGTTCGTTCAAAGCAAGCTTGGCATTAGCATACGGTAGAATATAGTTTACAGTTTACAGAACAAGAATGAAAAATAAATTAAACAATTTTATATTAAACTATAAAATAAAACGTCCCAGGTTACGTAGGTAACCATAGTTCCCCAAAGGGAATGAGACGCTGTGTCCGAAAATGCTATTGGAACACCGTTCAGCATAACCGGCTCTGAATAATGTGTAATCAGTCCAATGAATGGGTGTGACGTCATAGATGGGTGACGTAGCAACCAGGAAGTTTGTAAAAGCATGTGAGGAAGAAAGAGCATCAGCTTCTAGGAATGAAGCGAACTCTGGCAGGGATGCTGGAAGTATGGCATTGAGACGCAGCGTCTCGTTCCCTTTTGGGAACCATGGTTACATATGTAACCTGAGACATTCCCCTTCAGGAACTCGAAGCTGCATCTGAAGACGCTACGGGAACGAGAATGTCCACGCCGCTAGACTTGCAAGTCCCTGCCTAGTGTGTATACAAGGAGCAAAGATAAGCCAAGAGAACAGAAGAGCTGGGAGTGGCTCGCAGATCTTAACCATAAAATCTGATGAATGTGATGGGCGTGGACTATCTAGCTGCGCTGCAGATGTCCTGCATGGACACACCTGACAAGAAGGCCTTGGAGGCCATCATACTGCGGGTTGAGTGAGCCTTGACTCTCAATGGTGAGGGGAGAAAAGAGGACTCATAGGCAATAGTAGTTGTATCCACTATCCACCGACTGAGGGTTTGTTTTGTGGCTGGGATACCTCTCTTAGGGGCATACAAGCAGTTGGTCTGCCCTTCTTCACATGGTAGCTCTGTGGACATATGCATCCAGTGCTCGCACTGGAAACATACAGTTTAGCTTCTGCTGGTCTGGCTCACTGAAGGGAGGAGGACTGAAGGCCTGCAGCACGATAGGCTGTGGGATAACTGAGGGAACCTTTGGGACATACCCAACTCAAAGGTAGATAAACACTTTGGCGATGCTGGATGCAAAATCTAAGTCTAAATCTAATGTCTAGGAATGGGCCACTGAGAGGGCCTGCAGATCCCCAACTTACTTTAGAGAAGTAATAGCTAGAAGAAAGGCAGTCTCAATCGTGAGATAGCGATCAGCAATTTCTTCAATAGGCTCGAAAGGAAGCTGGAGTGGGTCAACCCTATGGAGAAACGGGACTGCAGGAATTCCAGCACTATACCAACTGGGCAGTTGACTGGGTCAAATTGGTGGTTTCCATGAAAATGAAATGAAAAGTTTCCACTTCAAGGCATACAATTTCCTCATTGAGGGAGCTCTGGATTGGAGGATGGTTTCAACAACCTCTGTTAAGAGAACATAAGATATGAGATGTGCCCCATCAGGGGCACACCCATAACTTCTATAGCCCCGGGTGGGGGTGGAATAACGTGCCCTCCGACTGTGAGAGGAGATCTCTCCTGATGGGAATCTTGCATGGAGCACCATTGAGGAGAGAAATCAGATCCGAGAACCATATTTGGCCCGGGCAGAACAGGGCTACTAATAGAAGACTGACCTGATTCCAGCGATCGGGGGAAAGCGTACAGACAAAGCCTCGGCCAAGTCTGTACCATAGCATCCAGTCCCAGAGGAGCTGGATGAACTAGAGAGAACCAAAGTAGACAGTGTGACGTCATCTGAGTCGCTAACAGATCCACCTGAGCCTGACCAAATATTGTCCATATCTACTTCACCACCTCAGGGTGAAGCCTCCATTCCCGGGCCTCAGCACCTGCCTCGACAGGATGTCTGCTCCCATATTCATATGCCCAGGAATATGTACTGCTCTTAGCGAAAGGAGTTTGCCCTGGGACCACACAAGGATCTGGCATGCCAGCTTGTACAGGGGTTGCGAACGCAGACCTCTTTCGTGGTTGATATAAGAGACCACTGCTGTATTGTTGGAGCGCACCAGTAGAGACAGTAGATATGCCATGTCAGATGGTGACCACTCCACAGACCAGATAAGTGGTCCTCTGTAATGGAGAAAGCACACTTTTCTTGGCGTTTAATCTTAACCCCAACTTTCTCATATGGGCAAGAACGACATCTTGATGTCGACCAACCATCTGCTCTGATTGAGCCAAAATCAACCTATTGTCGATATAATCTAGAATGTGGATGCCCTGGAGTCGCAATGGAGCCTGTGAAGCATCCACACACTTCTTAAAGGTTTGGGGTGAGAGTGCTAGGCCAAAAGGAAGAACTCAATACTGGTAAGCTTCGCCCCTGAAAGCAAAACTTAGGAACTTCCTGTGATTGGGAAGGATGGAGATATGAAAGTAAGCATCTTTTAGATATATCCCGACAAACCAGTCCTCGGACCTGATCTGAGACATGACCTGCATGATAGTGAGCTTCTCAAACTTCAGTTGCAAGACTGAGCAGTTTAACTGACACAGATCTAAAACCCCCATCCTACTTTGGAACTATAAAGTATCAGCAGTAGAACCCGGACTCTCTGTCGTGAGGAGGGACCACCTCGATGGCCTCCTTCCACAAGAGAGTGTTTACTACTTGTTCCAATATCCGACCCTGCTCGGTCTCCACTAGTGTAGGAAAGACCCCATTGAAAGGTGGTGGCGGAGCGCTGAATTGAATGTGATAACCTTTTTCTAAAGTCTGCAGGACCCAACGAGACACATTTGGCAGTAGTTTCCACGCTGCTAAATAGTCTACTAAGGGAACCAGTCTCTCGAGACTGGTATCTGATGTACTTTGAGCTGCTAGCTCGGTGCCCTGAAATGGAGGACCGACAGGAAACAACTGAACTAGCTGCTGTTGAGGGCTCTGAGGAGACACAGACACCGTGTAATGCAGTGCACCCCACTCTTTCCCAGTAGGGGTCACCCTCAGCGGTCCTTGATGTTGGTTGTCAGGACCACTTTGTTGTGGGCTTCCTGGACTGAAGCACAACCCTCAGATCGGGCTTCATCTTGGAAGCCGCTGGCTTAGAGCGCCACTGACCCCTCTGTCCAGCTGCGGGGGAGCATGAGAGGCGATACTCAATTTTGCACCTCTTTTAAATCTGACAGCGTCAACCATAGATTTTTTTCTGCTGCTACCAGAGCTGCCATGGACAGCCCAATTGCGCGGGCGGTCTCCTTGGTGGTGCGGAGGGCTAAATCAGCGGTTTTCTTCAGCTCAGAAATATTTTCCTCTATAACTTCCTCACCTTCATCTAGCTCTTTTAGCAGATCAGCCTGGTATGCCTGCAGCACAGCCATCGTATGCAGACATGCACTAATCTGACCTGCTGCTGCGAACCCCTTGCCAACCAGCGCTGAAAAGTAATTTGCAGCGGCTTGGAGGGCAAGAACGGAGCCTTTAATGATGATGCCCCGTCGTGAGACAGATAGCTCGCGAGCATCTGTTCTACCAGGGGCATCGATCTGTAACCATGCTCATCTAACCATAACACATTCCCATAATATTCAGAGGCGGGGACGAATAAATGGGCCGAGAATGGTTTAGCCCAAAATCTCCACACCTCGGCAAAAAAGGCAGGCTCCGACGTGGAGGTGGTGGCCAAGTTTTTAAAAAAAAAACGCTCATCTAGCCCTTAGGCATTGTTGGGGAAGTTTTCGTCCACTAGGGGGTAAAGTTGAGTCTTATTTTGGCCACAACTTTCTCTGTGTTTGAGCTAATGGAATGATTTTTGGTGACAAATCTTATTGTGACCCATATTTTGGGAAAATGCTTTGAAATTTTTCAAAAACTCAACGGTACACTGTGGGCAAATTCAAAATTCAAAAACAGCCACGAACAGTAAATGAGGGAGAAAAAAATTTAATCTAATGCTGCAAAAAAACTAAAATTGCATCAATGCCAATGTTGCTACTAATCTTTAACATGCCCAAGACTGTTATAAAAAGTAAAAAAAAAAATTCCAGCCACAATTACTTTTATATTGAAAATAAGTCATTTTGTGCGTTTTTCCCCCAAATCAGTGACATCACTGAACTTGGCAATTAAAGAGTTAAAATCTTGAATTTTTTAAAAAACATTTGGTAGTTTTGATAAGGACTGAAGTTGATTAACAGATTTATGCAAAAAAAATGGAAAAAAAATATGAATCTGATAAATTTTTACAGCAGTTTAATTGAGTGGATGTTTTCATCCCGAACATAATGAAAGGGTAGTGAATTTGAACAATGCACAAGGGCTAGTTTACTCTTATGTGTTTCTGCTTTTTTCTTGGCGGGCCAATCGATGTTTTACTTGGTTACCACACGAGTTACCACCTCCAACAACTCCTCATACTGTGGTGACTGAGAGGGCGAATCACCTGCTTCCCGGGGGGTGAACGCTGGATCTGGCAGGTGAGGAAGAAGATAGGGAATCGCCCTTCTGCATTCCTTCCACCAGATCCAACTTCAAACCCCACAAGTGCAGCTGCCACTCTGCCTCGGCGGAAACGGGGCCAGCACCGTGAGGAACGCTCGTGAAGGGTCCCTCCTTAAAGAGAGCATTCTGAGAGTGAAGCATATGCAGGGGAAGCTGCTTGCAATGTGGACAGCTCTCTAGAGAGCCAACTCTGCATGCTCTGCTCCCAAGCAGACCATGCATAAACTGTGTGTATCCAAGCTCGTGATGTAGCATGAGCAGGGAGCTTGAAACGCGATCCACTTTCGCCCAAATGTTTTGTCTTACTATCAGCCTTTTTAGCCATGTTGTGACTGTGTAACTTTTGTATGATAAACAACAGTAAATAAGACTAACAGACATGTAATGGTTACTGAAACACACACAGAGCTTTGCTGAATGACAGAAAGCTGATGCTCAGTCCATCTCACGTGTACGGTGTCCATATTAGGACATCCTCATACCTCACACATAGGAAGACAAGGCATCATGCCTCAGACTAAAAGGCTTCAGTCATTGAACAAAACGGCATCGTGCCTCAGACTGAAAAGCTTCATGTCTCAGGAAAAACAATGTCAGGTGTCAGGTCTCGTACAATTAGGCATCAGACGAAACAGCCTCAGACAAAAAGGCATCAGACATAAAGGCATCAGACGAAACAGCCTCAGACATAAAGGCATCAGACATAAAGGCATCAGACGAAACAGCATCAGACGAAACAGCCTCAGACATAAAGGCATCAGACATAAAGGCATCAGACTAAAAGGCATCAGACTAAAAGGCATCAGACGAAACGGCATCAGACGAAACGGCATCAGACGAAACGGCATCAGACTAAAAGGCATCAGACAAAAAGGCATCGGACGAAACGGACTCAGGTGGAGTTTGGAGGTTCGCATTGCCCCGCCCCATGTGACGTGACGTCACATGTACGCGGTTCAGATCAGATACAACAACAGCTGATGGAGGAGGTAACTCGCCATGATATATCTATTTATATATTTGCTTTCATTAAATGTTACACTTATTACATTGTATACAGAAGATAACGTGCATTTCGCGAGTTTTATTTGCACGTTTAAAAAGTTAGATGACATATTTCAACTAGCTAGCTTGTATGATGCAAACTATTGATAGTTTTCACGATTGTGAAGACGCATTCTTTCGAGCTATTAGACTGAAATCTTATTCTAATTTTTAATCTAACTGTATAGTCTAAAACTAACAGTTGTTGAATTAAAATGATTTTGCCTGGTTCAGTTTTAAACTACATATTTGTGTGTTTCAGTCAATCAAGAATGGACACAGAGATAAGTATCCTGCATTTAACTTGTTTTGTGTGTCTAACTAAATATATTATGTTTTACTTGCTAAATGGTATAGGCTACTATCATGTTCTGTTTGCTTAACTACAGAATGAATGTTGAAACTTACTTCAGAATGAAAAAAACTTAGGCTACGTAATGTGCCTTAATTTATTTGTAGATGAAATGATAAAGTGTCTTTTTGACCGTGGCTTCAAACAAAGAGAAATGTGCTCTTTTCTTGGTGCTTCTGGATACAAAATCAGGTAATCTTTATGCTTAGTTAATGTTAATCGAACTGCAGTGCTCAGTACTGCTTTGATAATACTGATATTAAATATACCCAATACACATGAAAATTTATTACAGCATTGTATTATTTATCTTGCAGTGAAAGGCATCTAAGAAGATTACTTAAATCACTTGGTTTGAAACAGAGTTTTGAAAGGCCCCATAATGAAATTCGCCAAGCTGTGATGGTAATGTCTTAAAGCAGTGTTCCTTAGTGTCCCTGCTCCTGGAAAGCCACTTAACTTCAGATTTCAGTTCCAATCATTTTACAAAGCACCTGCAGCAACAAACTGCCTTAGGTTAAGAAAACCCTCATTGATAGTATTATCAAGAGTTTTCCTTCAACTGGACAACTGTAATTTCTATGAAAACTCAAATACCTTGGTTTGTTGAATAAAGGGGGATATTAAGTGGAGTAGAAACTAACCTCTGCAGGAAAAAGTCTCTCCCATACTGGTAATAATGATCCAAATAATATTTATTTAGAGTGAACTGAGGCACTGGTCACCTTGTCAAGGAATCCGTGCAATGCACAAACGGGTTCGTGATGTCAGAGGAATCCAGCCTTGCTACAGGTACCAATATAATAACCCTACTTTTTTAGATGTGGTCAAGATTGTGTTTTTTATTAAACACTTCATGAGTTCACACTTATATACAATTACAGGGGGTATGTAAATGGTTAGGACTAGACGTATAGACTGCTGAAATATACCTATATCATTGATTGCTGAGTGCTCTCCACTTGTGTTAATTATCTGAACGTGCTCCTCCCAAACTATATTAATAAAACATCATTTAATATGTTACTTTCTCTGTTATTTCTCTAGGAATGATGTGGCTCTAATAATGAGAGAACTTGATGGTAGTGGTCTTCTTAATAGATGTCCTGGGAAAAAAAGAATTGAACGTAGGAACTACTTCAGCCGTGGACCAAATTACACTTGGCATATTGATGGTAAATATTATTAAATATGAATAATATATACAGATATTAGTAAAGGGATAGTTAAGCGAAACTCTCTTCCCAATGTCATTTAAAATCCGTATTATAAAAGTGAAGTGAAGCATGAACTAATTCTTCCAAGTTTTCTGAATGATGTTTTGATTGAATAATAGATATTTATTGTGATACATATTTTATTATTTGTTATAGGAAATTACAAATTGAAATTCTTTGGAATCTGGGTACATCTTGGTATTGATGGGTACATTTAACAAATTGCATTGCCTTTTTTGTAATTTTAGCCTCTGAGATGTAGTCTAATTTGTTACTTTGTTTGGTAAAAACAAGTCTATAGTTTTTTTTTTCTTTGTTAATGTACTTGCTATTCTCTTCATAGATTTTCTAGGAAAATTATTTGGCTTAAGGCTGGCACTTCTAACCGACAGCAAACCTTCATTACAAGGTACTTCTTTGATGCCATTCAGGAACACAGTGGTACGTATAGTTGATGTTACAATAGTCATGATAGGAGAGGCTTCTCATATTTGTTCACAATATTAAAAATATTACTTTAATTTACTATAGGTTGCCCACGATTCATAAGAGCAGACAGAGGGAAGGAAAATCTTCTCGTCGGACAGATGCAAGTGGCATTTCACTTCCGGGAGTCTAGTGATCAAGGAAGAGATTCCTTCAGAGTGGGGACATCGGTACATAATCAGGTATGTGAGCATAAATGCAGATAAAATATATTTTCTTGTCACAAGAATTAACATTTAATATTTTGTTTTATCAGCGAGCTGAATGCTTCAACAGTATGCTGAAGAAAACATGGATCAAAAAAGGGCAGGTGACATTTGAGGTGAACTTTTTGTCTATGAACTGGAATTATGGCAAATGCTTATTGCTGCAAATGAAAACATTTTAGTAATTTATTTACCTTTATTAAAATTTGCATTTTTAGGCCATGATGCAGTCTGGCATGCTCGATTTGGACAATCCTGTAAACATGTAAGTTAAAATTTGTTGTCAGCCCTCATGTATCTGCTTATACTTTATGAAAAAAATAAATAATACATGCTGCTAACCTACAGAAATTGCCTGCAATATACACACCTTCCCCTTCTTGAGAGAGAGCTGGACCTAGAGCAAACACTGTGGAACACTCATGACATTCGCATGCAAAGGAATGTCTGCATTTACTATAGGTTGCCCACGATTCATAAGAGCAGACAGAGGGAAGGAAAATCTTCTCGTCGGACAGATGCAAGTGGCATTTCACTTCCGGGAGTCTAGTGATCAAGGAAGAGATTCCTTCAGAGTGGGGACATCGGTACATAATCAGGTATGTGAGCATAAATGCAGATAAAATATATTTTCTTGTCACAAGAATTAACATTTAATATTTTGTTTTATCAGCGAGCTGAATGCTTCAACAGTATGCTGAAGAAAACATGGATCAAAAAAGGGCAGGTGACATTTGAGGTGAACTTTTTGTCTATGAACTGGAATTATGGCAAATGCTTATTGCTGCAAATGAAAACATTTTAGTAATTTATTTACCTTTATTAAAATTTGCATTTTTAGGCCATGATGCAGTCTGGCATGCTCGATTTGGACAATCCTGTAAACATGTAAGTTAAAATTTGTTGTCAGCCCTCATGTATCTGCTTATACTTTATGAAAAAAATAAATAATACATGCTGCTAACCTACAGAAATTGCCTGCAATATACACACCTTCCCCTTCTTGAGAGAGAGCTGGACCTAGAGCAAACACTGTGGAACACTCATGACATTCGCATGCAAAGGAATGTTCCAGGTCCATTTGGGAAACCAGACCTTCTCTTTTTTTCCCCACCCGAAGGTATGCATTTTATCTAAATTAAAATGGTTTAGAAAAGCAGCAGCAACTTAACAAAGGAATTTGTATCTTCCTGCAGGATTTGCAGATATGCTCTGCAAAGTAGATGATGACCTCCTGCAGTATGCAGAACAGCTTGTTTGTGGTGAAGATGAGCCTTTGTTGGTGGCAAACGAAGCATTCCGAACAATATCTAAGGCTATTCTTCATGATACAAACTTCCCATCATCACCAGATGGGTCTCTTGCAGCTTATCTCATGATGGTCGAGAAATTCACCACAGTCCTTGAAACAAGAGGCATTTCCATTCCATCCACATTTGCAGAGGCTAATGAAATATACCAGCTACTGGCCAATGAGTTATGGACTTCGTAACTGCTTATCAAACCAGATTCACATATAGATGCCAAATGAATAAAAAAATGCTACAAGGATGTAAAACACTTTTAATGATGTGGACATGAATTTCAAACAAATAGTAAAACAAATGCTTGTTCAGTTAAAGCTTTAAAAGCTTTTTGTTGTTTTGACAGTGAAGGCAAGTCAAGTGAGTTGCATAACATTTGTTGTACAGTTAAGTATAATGTATTGGTGTTTCACATCGAAACATTATTGATTAAACTGACAACAAGAACATAACATGGAATTTTGTGTTAAGTTTTGTATATTCTCCTACACTCACTACCTAAAGTAGAGTAAGTAAAGTAGTTTTAATGTTTAAAGGTGGTTCAAACCAACAGTGTTAGAGAGATAATGACTATGCTTATAAATGTAAACATTTCACCAACAATGGTATTTTTAGTACAAACTGAAAAAAATGTAAACATTTTACCAACAATGGTATTTTAGTACAAACTGAAAAAAATGTAAACATTTTACCAACAATGGTATTTTTAGTACAAACTGAAAAAAATTTAGACATTTTACCAACAATGGTATTTTTAGTACAAACTGAAAAAAAAAATGTTACATTGTCCATGTACAGTAACTGAGGGAAAGTCTAACCTATGTTTGGTTGTGACAAACCATTACATTTACCATTCGTAACCATAACGGCTCTTTAAATCTGGCCCCTCCACTGTTTTTATGGAAAGCACCACAGCAGAAGCTTCAGGTCTTGATGCTACTTCATAGTGCAACATTGTATCAATAAACCTGTACTTTTCGTGTAAATGTTACAAAGCATGTGGCGGCACCTTTGTTGCCATTAGACTGCACAACTGTCTTTGGTTTTTTACTGTCCATGGCACTGATTTTGTGAAAACCTCCAGGTAAGTTGCTCCAAGAGACCAGATGTCTGAACCTCTGGAAGCCTGTTCGAATTCGGCCAGACATTCTGGGGCCATATAAAGAAAGGTTCCACCCATTGGACCTATTCTTCCTCCAGTAAGTCTGCTTCCTTGTCGCAGAACAACAGTGTCTCTGATGTTGGCAAGGCCCCAGTCTGTCAGTACAGCCTTTTTTGAGAACTGGTCGATCTGTTTAGAGTAACAAAATTGGTTTAAATATTTTTGTTTGTAACTAGTAGATTTTTTATTTTTATATATATATATATATATATATATATATATATATATATATATATATATATATTACATTACCAAAATGAGATACAAATTGAGATGTCCAGGGCAACAAAATAGTTGTCATCTCCTTCAAGCTAACAAAAAATACAACACAAATTGAAATTACAAACTTATGAAAGGGTTTTACATTTCACTGAAGAGAGATACACATACAAAACAGCAAAACCATCACAAAAAAATTGACCAAAATTCAAACTACAACATACAGAGACAATTTTGTAAAAGGTTATGTTGTCTCCCTTGGTTTGCTTTACATATGTTATTGTTTTACAATTAAAGGTGCTCTAGTCTAAGTGATGTTGGGTGACGTCACTTATTGTTGACGTTTGAAGTATTGTCAAACAAAACGGAGGCTAGCTAGACCCTCCCTCCTCCTCATCTCCACACTAACCCCCCAAACCCCCACCCCCAAATCATTCTTGTGGGTTATTGGCTGGAGCAATTTGTTATGTTTCGTGGTGCGGGTGAGCCCAGTTTGTTTTTGTTGCTGTTTGTGAAGCCTGGGCTATCTACAGAGACCCTGTTTTTTTTACAGTGTGTTCAGGGGACAGGCAGCTTGCAGATAGTGAGGAGATGTTTGCTGTAAGTGACAAAAAAAAAAACTGGCCTAAAAAATGTGTGACATCACTTAGAGCACCTTTAAGCAAGGTGTTATTACGAGATCAGAACCAGCAGGTGGATATGTAATCGGCTATGACAAAGTTATTTAGAAATAACTGTTGCCTATGCATAATAAAGATGGCATAATTACTAACTCTGCTACGTTTGGGCCTGGTTTAACAAACAGGGCTTAGATTAAGCCAGGATGAGACCTTAGGTCAATTAGGACATTGAAGTAGCTTTTATAAATAAGACTCAGTTTAAAAAAAATTACTGGTCTGCATCTTGAGACAAAACAATGGCACTGATATATTTTAAGATCTGTCAGTGCAAGTTACTTTCCGTTAAAACAGCTCAAAAATGCTTTAAGACTTTTAGTCCGGGACTATCTTAAGCCTTGTCTGTGAAACCGGGGGTTTAATTAATTAAAGAAAATAAGGTAACAGAGTACAGATATCCCTCCCTCTTGTTATGCTTAGTTGATTTGACATTTGTTTGACAAGAAGAATATATATATATTTTTTTACCTTAACACAAGAATTGTCATTGTGTAGTGCATCAGCCAGGGTTGTACCATGTATATACTCATTGGCCAGCAGGAAGGCATTGTCCGTACGGGCTGCAGCCATGAGTCGAACAATATTGGGATGGCTCAGTCGCCTATAAAATACGAAAGTGTAAAAAACGAAGTGTAAAAGTCATTAATTAAAGGATCAAAACACTTACGCACAGCCAAACTGTTACAAAAATGAAAACAGTAAGTTACACACAGTAAAAAATCATTAAGTTGTTGTTCCAAACTTTACCATTTTCCCCAACTGTTAATTATTATATAAGAGTTAAATAAAAAATTAATCTTTAATTGATGATGAGAATTAATCTTACAGTGAGACGAGAATCTCATGCTGGATATCTTGGTCTGGAAGTCCTGCTGTCCACAGAATCTTTTTTATGGCAGCTGGGGTGCCCTGAAAATAACCTCTATATACTTTTCCAAATGCACCTTCACCCAACAGGTTCTCTTCATTGTAACGGATTAGGGACTCATCCACATATGGCAGCCTCGGAACATATACTATATGTAATCAAGTTGAGATTGAAAATGTATATAATTAAATGCATTTAACATTAAATAACCTATCCACTACAATTCTAATTTACAAAAAAAAGAAGAATAAAGAAATTCTGCAAACATGTATGTAATGGTTTGCAATATTACTTACATGACGGTAATATGGTGACAACATTGGACGACACATAACACACTTGATTTTGTGGACAACTGTCTTTATCTACAGATCCTATGCCTTCTTGCATGGGTTTCTCTGCAACAAGTTCTGGAGGTGTGTAGCCACTTGCACATTGCTCTGAAAAATCAATCAAATTCTGATATTTATGATTGACATTCTGTTCCCCACTAAAACCTATCACATGGCCTATTCACAAGACTTGAAATCTAGTGTACAATACACATGGAATACTTTTGGTCTTTTCTGGAGCTGGACAGCCATTGCTACTATAAGCTGTAATTTACATCAAATTTTAATTTTAATCCTTTAAGGATTTATCAGCACTAATGAATCTCTCTGCATCTGATTCTAAATTTGGATTAATGGGTGAAGGTTTCATGTTTCTTTCACTGCATCTGATAAAGGAATTAATGAATAAAGGGAGGAAAGAAGGAAGGAATGAATAAAGGAATTAATTAATTAATTATGTTTATGAACCTGGAACTGAATCAGTGCGTTCTGATCTCCCAGCACATTGACCTGAACCTATGCACCTCACTACATTTTGGTCTGCAGGTCTTCCTAAAAATCTGGATCCCTTTGGTTGTAAATCCTACAAACAAACAACCATTAATATCGATCAATCTTATCTAAACATCCAAATATTCAACAGTAATATTTCAGTAAGACTTTATTTAAAAATATAAATCAGTAAACTGAAGTTACCATTTCAAATGAGTCCATTTCACTTTCATCAATTTCTTGGAAAAAAGGGAGCAATACATAAATAAATGGAACACATACTAAACATTATAATCAATGAACAACTATTATGTATTACAAAACATCCATGGTATTTAAAATGTCATCAAAACGTACAGTACATACCTGATATTGAGCTGGCTTCATCAAGGCAAATTAAATCTGTAGATACAACATGAAATTGGTATTGTATTAAGACAAGAGCAAGTTTATAACATACATGACATGCAATTTGAACATTATGATACCCATTTCTCTACATCCAATGTAAAATGTTCGCTTCCAGAGGGTTGGGATCTCTGCCACGGATCCAAATTCCTGATTGAACTGTTCCTTCGTCCACCGCGTCCCATCTGCCTGACAGAGGGTAAATACACTCCCCTCTCTCTCTTTATCTGGCCAAAAGGTTTCCTGGCCAAGTTTTAGGAGCTCATCATACCCCTCAGTGCCTGTGACAATCATCCGTGGTGGGGTTTTTTGATATCTGCCTGGTCTTTTCGCAGTTCTTGGTTTCCACTCCATGGGAGTCATTTTTATCTTGTAACATGAGACACAATGGTTATAACTACATAGTAACATTTGACAAGACCAACTTTGATGCTGGCTTGAGAAAGTTTAAATTAGTTTTTTGACAGAATTAAGTTTGAAATAGTTTTAAAAGCTAGAATTTTGGATGTATGGCTAGACCAGAGTTTGGTGCTTCTAGCTTGAAAGCCCAAGGGCTAGTTAGAGTCAGACAGTTTAGTCTCATAAATAATAATAATAATAAATTTAAATAGCATTTCAGTAATTTGGCTTTTTCAAGCCAATTTAATAATAATCAAATGCTTAACTAGTAGATTATTAAGTTGGCTTTCTAAAGCCGACTTAATTATTGCAGCAACTAACCTTTAAAAGGGGTTGTCCTTTTTGACGGAGGGGAAACTGGCATTTCTTCACCTGTGGTTTCATTGACTGTTTTGCTTTGGTAAAAATACGTGCTGCATCTGTAATACAGACATAAAAATTCCGTTACACGATCATTTTTAAATGAAAGAATTGGCAAACAAAACAACTGTTTTATAATGACGGTTGAATTTACTTTCCTTGGCACCCTTGGTAAATATGAGCAAACCAGGGTATGGGAAAATGTGTGTTCTTTATCTTTTATTCAAAGTATTCACAAAATATGTAACCCTTAATTACATTGAAAAAAAAAAATTCTGACATAATTATTTGTTGCTCAAATATATTTGTGTCCCTTCCTTTAATGCTTTGTGTATGCCCCCTTTGGCAAAATAACAGCTCTGCATTTTCTGTAGAATACATGACAAGGTATCTGAGACTATTCCTCCATTCCTTAGATTCAGAGGTCTAATGGACTCTCTTCATCAGGTCATCCCACAGGTTTTAGATCAGAAAAATGAAATGGCATGCTATGACCTCTTTAAAGGTCAAAGACTAGGCCTATTTTGCTCATATTTAACAAAGGTGACAATATTTCTGTAGGATGCTATACATTTTGTCTTCTTACCCATGAATGTCTTCTGATTTTTTACTTTGCTTGTCTCTGGAATGTTAAAGAGAAAAACAAAATATATAGGCTAGAAGAAAATTAAATAAACAAATATAATAAAATTAAATAAAAAAAAGTTTTCCAATATGTAAAAATAAATAACAGGATACCTGATGTTCCTTCTCCAACACTATGTTCCTCTACTCCACTCAATAAGTGCTTGACTCTTGCATTAAAGCCCTTTTGAGTAAACTCATCTACATATGAGGCAAAGCAGAAGTGAATACAATTTGTAAAGTTTCCATTCCATTCCATGCACATGTAATGATAAAATAAGTAATATAATTACAATATCTTTCAATATTACTCCAAAAAGCTCATTAGGCCTACATACCATTATCCAGTTGTTGTTTTAGACTGTCATAAGCCTTCACCTTATCCATATTTCTTTCCTGAAAACGTTGTAATACAATATGACGTTAGCATATTACCAGAGGTTGAAATAGTTGATATAGTGATATTCACTGAGCGGACTGACGTTTGGGGTGAGGGGAGATGGGACTCTCGATGATATTTCAGATGCATTTAAATATAAAAACTTATATTATCCATAATTATATCCTTCCTACATAATAATATAAAATAATTAACTTACTTCCGTCCGTCACCATCCCTTTCCAGCCTTGTTAGCCTAATGTTTGCTTTTGATGAGTCTAACGCTATTGATTTTTTTTTTAAATGTATTTACATAGACAATCACATTTTAATCATGCAGTCTAATAGCTCGAAAAAACGCGTTAGCTTCACGATCGTGAATTAGCCTAAGTTGTATACAGAAGATAACGTGCATTTCGCGAGTTTTATTTGCACGTTTAAAAAGTTAGATGACATATTTCAACTAGCTATCATTATAGTTTTCAGTGAAAACTAATAGCTAGTTGAAATATGTCATCTAACTTTTTAAACGTGCAAATAAAACTCGCGAAATGCACGTTATCTTCTGTATACAATGTAATAAGTGTAACATTTAATGAAAGCAAATATATAAATAGATATATCATGGCGAGTTACCTCCTCCATCAGCTGTTGTTGTATCTGATCTGAACCGCGTACATGTGACGTCACGTCACATGGGGCGGGGCAATGCGAACCTCCAAACTCCACCTGAGTCCGTTTCGTCCGATGCCTTTATGTCTGATGCCGTTTCGTCTGATGCCTTTTAGTCTGATGCCGTTTCGTCTGATGCCTTTTAGTCTGATGCCTTTTAGTCTGATGCCGTTTCGTCTGATGCCTTTTAGTCTGATGCCTTTTAGTCTGATGCCTTTTAGTCTGAGGCTGTTTCGTCTGATGCCTTTATGTCTGATGCCTTTATGTCTGAGGCTGTTTCGTCTGATGCCTTTATGTCTGATGCCTTTTTGTCTGAGGCTGTTTCGTCTGATGCCTAATTGTACGAGACCTGACACCTGACATTGTTTTTCCTGAGACATGAAGCTTTTCAGTCTGAGGCACGATGCCGTTTTGTTCAATGACTGAAGCCTTTTAGTCTGAGGCATGATGCCTTGTCTTCCTATGTGTGAGGTATGAGGATGTCCTAATATGGACACCGTACACGTGCTTTTATAGCTTCCTGGTCACTATGTCACCCACCTATGATGTCACGTGTTATTACACGTGTTATTCAGAGCCGATCATGCTGAAGGGCGTTCCCATAGCATTTCCGGATGCAGCTAGAGTTCCTGAAGGGGAACAGAAATAAGGCTATAGTGGCATTTATTATAAACAGCATACAGATGTCAAGCAAAACTGAAAAGGCATTGGGCTCACGAGCCTGTCATACCACAAGAATCCAAATGTTTAAATTTTTTTTCCATATTTGTAACATTTGGTTCCATAACTTCAACGCATAGTGAGAGCAGCTGAGAAGATTGTTGGTGTCTCTCTCCCCTCCCTCCAGGACATTTATGGAACCCGCCTCACCCGTAAAGCACACCCAAATTCCCTCTCACCCGTCACACAGCTTCTTCAGTCTGCTGCCATCAGGGAGGAGACTGTGGAGTCTCCAGGCCACGACCAGCAAAAAGAAGGACAGCTTTATTCATCAGGCTGTCAGAAAGCTGAAATCCCTCCCGATCTTGCATTCATGTGTGTGTGTGTGTGTGTCTGTTTGTGTGTGTGTGTGTGTGTGTGTGTGCAATAACACACATCTGATGTCTGTCAGAGAGGTGTGGGGTCCAGCAGAGTGTGGGACATTGAATGAAAGGAGTTAATCTGAGGCTGTGATTGAGAGTGGCCATCGGCGACTGTCACTGTGTTGATCAAACCATACAGAATGAAGAAAGCCTGACGGACCTGTAAAGTCTCAGCTCTAACTGAGAACTGAGGGATTATGGGAGAAGTAATGTTACCTTGATGTAGTTTTTTAAAATATCTTTATACTGTAGCTGCTGTGCTTTGTTCACAGGGCTCAGCAGGAAAAGGAAACACTTTGAACCATGTTGTTTTGTCTTGCATATACAGTATTATTAATCTTCATATGAGAGGAGAACACATTTGTATTTTTTATATTTTATACATCCACTTAATAACATTAAATCAATAAATACTGTGCAATAAGTTACCAAAGTAAGACCTTAGCATTGATAACATAGATAGATCTTGAATTCTTTTCTATCTATTTGTATCATTACTATTATTATTATTACAAATTATTGAAAATTAGTACTTGTATTTTTACTTAAGTAATTTATTTGTTTATTTTTGTATACATTATTTATTATATATTGGTAATATATTTGTATTTTATTTTTACCTGTGGACTGCTCTTCCACTAATGTAACATTGTCCTGGTAAACAGGGTTTCTTCTTTCAAGAGAACAGCATTGAAGGTTTGTCCCCCAGAAGTACTTGAGTATACTTTTAGTAAGAGCTGATTTTGTGGGAATGAAAGATGGCATATGTATGGATTGCACGTCCTGATTTTGCCGAGTTAGATGTGTTCCTAGGTCAACATATTTTGTTGACCCTGGAACAACATTTTACTCCAAAAATCTAATCTTGACCATATCCCTACACCTAAACCTAACCTTAACCACAAGTAATACCTAAAATCAGAGGAAATTATACATGAATGACACTATAAACTTGTTTGTCAAATCTGATTGGTTAATCACAAAGTTATTCCAGGGTCAACAAAGATGTTGTCCCAGGAACATGTCTCACTTGGTAAAATCAGGTTCTGCTGTATGGCGTAAAGATGGCATATTGTATTCATAAGTTCACATATACTTCTGTATGGATCTGGAGAAGGCTCTTCATTAGGGAGGGCAGACACACTTTTAAAGACTGCCTAAGGAAATAAATAAAGATGTATTTTCAGAAGCGCAAAGAGTATTTCTCAAGGGCTACTAAAGACATTAAGGCATTTAACAGTTATAACAGAAAATAACCTAAAGAAAATAAAGTGGGGGGGTTGAGGGAGGTGAAAAGTGGCGTACTGTTCATCTAGTGGTCCTAAAGTGACATACAAAGCAAAACAAAACTATTTACTTGTAATGATTATCTCCAATTGATTATAGTTGTGACACTCATAGTAAAACTGATATGCATGTATGTCTAAATAAATACATAAATACTATAAATTCATGATTTAAAACTAGACTTTTATTAATTAATATATACTTTTTAATATTAAAGAAAATACAAATACATTGTCTTTAAAGCTGTTGGGACATGTTTTTCCACAATTAACTTTCATACCAAGATCATTACCTTTTGTTGGGAAGTTATTTGTACCTATCTTACCAGAAAATTACTTTGGTAGAAGTTGAAGACACCGTTTGGAATATTACTTAAAAGTAAAAGTCTTATAGTATGTGATATTTATTTACTTAAGTACAAAAATATTTTTTTTAATCTTAAATGTACTTAATTATTTAAAGTAAAATACATGTAAATACAAAATGGAAAAGAAGAATCTATCTATCTATCTATCTATCTATCTATCTATCTATCTATCTATCTATCTATATATATATACACACACACACACACACACACATATATATATATATATATATATATATATATATATATATATATACATGCATACACACACACACACACACACACACACACACACACACATATATATATACTGAGATTCAAACAATTCATTCAAACGGCTGATTCATTCAGAAACTAAGCATTTGACCGTGTTAATGAGTGATTCACTGAATCATTTATTCAAATGATTCATTCAAAAAGCTGATTCATTCATTAAGTAAACACCATCCATTGCTCAGAGACGCAAAACAATGCTGTAAACTTTGTTTGAAACTATTTTTGTTAGCAAAATTTAGCAAAAACAAGCAATATTATGTCTAAAATGTAAGTCACTAATTGCTTTACTGAACTTCTGTAAAATCATTATTTAATGTGTTCATGCATCTGCAGAAAAACAGTACTCCTTGTGTGGTATAGATTAACTAGACCTACATTAAAATTGTATAAATATTAAATGCATACAGAAGCATTTTTACCGTCTACAATTTATAATGCCTGGAATACTCACAGTTCAATCTGTGTGTGATTTGGTGATATAACCTACTTGATAACGTCAGATTACAAATAATTGCAAAAACACTTACCATATTATCGCAGACGATGCTGTATCAAACAGTGCAGACTCGACTTGAGTGGAAAATTAAATTATCCGCGGTTGTCTGCGCACATGTTTGCACATGAGCCACATTACAGACCACTGATTCGTCAAACCTGCTTTCCTGCTTTCTGTGGTGTTCTGATTATTTTGTAGTAAATAACGAATATACTTATGGGAAATGTATTGGGGTAAAAGTATAAATTTTAATTAGGTAATGTAGTGGAGTAAAAGTAAAAGTTGACTGAAATATAAAAACTCAAGTAAAGTACAGATGCTCCCAAAAAATACTTAAGTAGTATTTTTACTTCGTTACATTACACCACTGCGATCATGTGCCAACCACCACAGAAAACTTTGTAAATGAACAAACTGGAGTAGTCTAAGTGGTCTGAAGTCATGACGGATAAGCTGCAAAGCCATTATCGTTTTTCCCCCTTCAATATCCTTGCAAATTTCCATAAGCCTCTAATAATGAAAGAAAAACTTGGAGGCTCTCTCCTCCGTGGCTCTTTGATCAAAGAGAATGTATATTAGATGAGACACCCCAGTTAGCTTTAATGGAATTCATTCCAAGTGTTTATTCATAGCAACTTTCCTTTGTCTCTTCCGTAGTGTTATAGACATTTGTTAATGGAACGTCCACATTAAAACCGGGAAAATTCTGTTAAATTGTGGTGATGTCACATAGATCCTGAAATCATTATTCACCCTTATGTTAATGTATGCTGTTCTTTTCTCTCTTTTTTCCCCTTTTTTTCTTTTTTTTTCACAGAACGAATCAACCCATCAATCAATAAACCGACTAACCGACCGACCGATTGATAGATAGATTGATAGATTTAGCTCTCTGACTAAATCTAAAATATCTTAAACTGTGTTCCGAAGATGAACTGAGGTCTCACAGGTTTGGAATGACATAAGGGTGAGTTATTAATTACATAATTTTGATTATTGGGTGAACTAACCCTTTAAGGCCTATGGGTTATTTCTAGTGCATTATTAACCTGTTAACCTGCACCCCCCATTATGGGTCTCACAGCTGTCTATGTTGGATGAAATATGAAACTCTCAGTTATAGTTGATCATAAACCAGATTAGTATCATTTTATTAGGTGAACTAATTTCAAGTTGTTGTCATGTTTTGACTGTTGCACTAAATTCAATAATAATAAAACAGACAATTTACTATTTTGTGTTTTTATATCTATCTATATATCTGTCTGTCTGTCTGTGTAACGTATGACAGACACAGGATGTAAACGCAAGGCGTATTTATTGACAAACAGCACAAGAGTCAGATAAGGAGCAAGATCACAGGAGACACAGGCGGGCGGACACAAGGCTGATGGACAGATGACGCAGGGACTTCGGTGGACAACAGGTGGTGGAGCTCGGTCCAGTGATGATCCCTTGAATCCCAGTGAGTGAGAAATCCTCATGAAGAAGCTGTAAATCCAGTGCTGAGTGACGATCCAGGAACGAACAACGAAGACAGGAAGACTAGGCAGGAACTAAGGACACAGGAACAGCACGGGAGCACACCGGGGAGAAACAACGATCTGACAACATGAAACACAAGTTACTGAACTTATATAGGAACAAACAATTGAAACCAGCTGGCGCTGCTGATCATCGCTGATCAGTGACCATGCCCACACACACACACACACACACACACACACACACACACAACAGCACGCTAGACGAAAGAGAGAGAGTGAATTCATGAACCGTGACAGTACCCCCTCCCCTAAGAACGCCTCCTGGCGTTCCCTGGCGGACTTACCTGACGATTGTAATCATCGATCAGAGAGTGATCCAGAATGTCTCTAGCAGGAACCCAACTTCTCTCCTCCGGACCGTAACCCTCCCAGTCCACCAGGTACTGAAATCCGCTTCCCCTCCTTTTCGATTCCAGAATATGATTAACCAAATAAGTAGGTTCCCCATCTACGAGACGCGGCGGGGGAAGAACCGGGACAGGCGGTTTAATAGGTGCTCAAAACACGGGTTTGATTTTGGATACATGGAAGGTGGGGTGAATTCTCCTGTACGTAGGAGGAAGTTTGAGGCGGACTGTCACCGGACTAATGATCTTGGTGACAGGAAACGGGCCAATAAATTTTGGGGCAAGCTTATTAGAGACGGAGCGGAGAGGAATATTCTTTGTAGAAAGCCACACTTTTTGACTGACGAAGTATTAGGGAGGCTTTGACCGGTGGCGATCGGCCTTGGCCTTGGTGCGCGCCCCCACTTGGAGGAGAGTCTCACGGGCTCTAGTCAAAGTGTGGTGACACCTCTGGATGAAGGCGTGAGCGGAGGGGACCGCGACTTCGGATTGCGTACTGGCAAAAACTGGTGGCTGGTAACCTAAACTACACTCAAACGGAGTAAGGCCCGTAGCTGACACTGGTAACGAGTTATGGGCGTACTCCACCATAGAAAGTTGTTGGCTCCAAGAGGAAGGATTCTTGGAAACCAAACATCGCAACACTCTCTCCAGATCTTGGTTGGCTCTCTCTGATTGACCGTTGCTTTGGGGATGAAACCCCGAAGAGAGACTAACCGTCGCCCCCAATAATCTACAAAACTCTTGCCAAAATTTGGACACAAATTGGGGACCCCTGTCGGAGACCATGTCCATCGGGAGGCCATGTAAACGAAAGACACAACTGCTGTCTCCTTGGCTGAAGGTAATTTGGGCAAGGCGATAAAATGAGCCGCCTTCGAGAACCGGTACACGACCTTCAAAACAACAGTCTTGCGCGATGTGGGACCAGGGTCTCGAAGGGACTGACAGCGGTTGTAGTAACCCATCAGGGGGTCGGTTGGACGTCTTACCAGTGGCACAAACCGAGCAAGCCAAAACAAAACTACGGATATCACGAGCCATTAACGGCCACCAGAATCGTTGCTTAACCAAAAAACTGGTACGATTGACTCCTGGATGACAAGCTATACTGGAGCAATGACCCAACTGAATGACTTCAGACCGATACTCCTCAGGCACAAATAACCAGTTTGGTGGGCAATCGGGCGGAGGCGTTACCCCTTCTAAGGCCTTCATGACCCTCGATTCGACCTCCCATCTGAGAGTGGAAACCACTAATGTCTCGGGTAAAATACACTCGGGAGTAGACGGGCGTTCGGAATGGTCAAAAATACGAGATAAGGAATCGGGTTTGATGTTCTTGGAACCCGGGCGGTACGAAAGAGAAAAGTCAAAACGACCAAAAAAAAGTTGCCCCCCGAGCCTGCCTAGAGTTGAGTCTTTTAGCAGTTCTAATGTATTCTAGCTTCTTGTGATCGGTCCAAACGATAAAAGGTACCCCTGAACCTTCTAACCAGTGCCGCCATTCCTCCAGTGCTAACTTGACTGCCAACAACTCCCGGTTACCAATGTCATAATTACGTTCGGCAGGTGATAAACAATGAGAAAAAAACGCGCAAGGGTGAACCTTATAGTCTGTGGCAGAACGTTGAGAAAGAACTGCTCCTACCCCCACCTCTGACGCGTCGACCTCCACCACGAACTGCCGTGATGGATCAGGGGCAACGAGGATGGGAGCCATTGAAGCGGCTCTTGAGTTTGGCGAATACAGCTTCCGCTGTATCGGACCACCTGAACGTCGTTCTGGGGGAGGTCAAGGCGGTCGGAGGAGCGACTAGTTGGCTGAAGTTACGAATAAAACGTCGATAAAAATTGGTGAATCCCAGAAACCTCTGTAGGGCCTTACGGGAATCTGGACTTGGCCAATCTATCACAGCCTTAATCTTGTGAGGATCCATACGCACTCCCTCAGACGAGACGATGTACCCTAGAAAGGGGACGGACTGTGCATGAAATACGCCTTTCTCCGCCTTGACAAAAAGCCCATTCTCTAGCAACCTCTGAAGCACTCGTCTGACGTGCTGAACGTGTTCCTGGAGAGAAGAGGAAAAGATCAATATGTCATCCAGGTAAACATATATGAATTGATCAACCATATCTCTCAACACGTCATTGACGAGTGCTTGGAAGACCGCGGGTGAGTTGGAGAGCCCGAAGGGCATAACCAAGTATTCAAAGTGCCCTCTGGGGGTATTAAATGCGGTCTTCCATTCATCTCCCTTTCTTATGCGAACCAAATGATTAGCGTTACGTAAATCCAATTTTGTAAAGATGGATGCTTCCTGCAATCGTTCGAAAGCTGAAGACATCAACGGCAAAGGGTAAGTATTCTTTACCGTGATGTTGTTCAACCCTCGATAATCAATGCACGGTCGCAGAGACCCATCCTTCTTCCCCACAAAAAAGAACCCCGCCCCCGCTGGAGATGAGGAAGGTCTAATGAATTTGGATGCTAGAGAATCAGAAATATATTTCTCCATAGCCTCCCTCTCTGGAACAGAAAGTGAATATAACTTGCCCTTGGGCGGAGACCCACCTGGTACTAAGTCTATAGCACAGTCATAGGGACGATGTGGAGGAAGAGAAGCAGCAGGAGACTTACTGAACACTTCTCTCAGGTCCTGGTACTCTTCGGGCACGTTAGATAAATTCACCACCTCCTCCTGGAAAACAGACACAGGTACAGACGAACCTGCAGACACCAGACATGACTCATGACACTTATTACTCCACATAGAAATGGTATTGTGCCCCCAATCGACTCTGGGATTGTGTTGTGTGAACCAAGGATGACCAAGTACGATGGGTGCCAGAGGTGAGTTTATGAGGAGGAATGTTATTGTCTCACTGTGGTTGCCAGACGTGATGAGAGTGATGGGTTCAGTGGCATGTGTAATGTTGGAAAGTTGTTGTCCATTGAGAGCATTGACAGCGATCTTGTATGTGAGGGGGGTGGTAGAAATGTGGAGATGGTGAGCCAGTTCTATATCCATAAAATTACCTTCTGCCCCTGAATCCAATAAAGCCTGGGTGTCGTGAGTGTTGGTTGCCCACCTTAGTCTTACCGGAAGGAGAGTAGATGATGATGGTGAGGATGAGGTCTTCCCGGTGGAGATCCCGCCCGATAGTAGCCTCATAGTCACTACCGGGCTTGGTCCTTTAAACGGGCATGAGTGGATGAAGTGGCCCGCCCTCCCGCAGTAAAGGCACAGTCCGTGGGATCTCCGCCGTTCATTCTCCTCCCGGGAAAGCCGAGCTCTACCCACCTGCATGGGTTCCGAATCGTAAGAGGGGCTGACCGTATCCAGGAATTCAGAGTGTCGGGTCTCCATTCTGCGAACTGGATGATCTTGTTGGAAACGGCCCATTCTGTTCAGCCGAGCATCTACTCGAAGTGCTAATTCGATAAGTCCATTGAGACTAGTGGGAAGGTCCAACATGTAAATCTCCCCCTGTATACGGTCAGCCAACCCACGCAGAAATCTGTCCCACTGCGCCTCCTCGTTCCATCGGCACTCTGCAGCCAGGGTGCAGAACTGGATGGAATATTCCGACACCGAACCGTGACCTTGGCGAAGATCGGCGAGTAGTCTGGCCGAGCAAGATCACAGGAGACACAGGCGGGCAGACACAAGGCTGATGGACAGATGACGCAGGGACTTCGGTGGACAACAGGTGGTGGTGATCTGTCCAGTGATGATCCTTTGAATCCCGGTGAGTGAGAAATCCTCGTGAAGAAGCTGTAAATCCAGTGCTGAGTGACGATCCAGGAACGAACGACGAAGACAGGAAGACTAGGCAGGAACTAAGGACACAGGAACAGCACGGGAGCACACCGGGGAGAAACAACGATCTGACAACATGAAACACAAGTTACTGAACTTATATAGGAACAAACAATTGAAACCAGCTGGCGCTGCTGATCATCGCTGATCAGTGACCACGCCCACACACACACACACACACAACAGCACGCTAGACGAAAGAGAGAGAGTGAATTCATGAACCGTGACAGTCTGTCTGTCTGTCTGTCCGTCCATCCATCATCTATCTGTTCATGATTTCAAGTGCCTTTATATAAAGTAATATTCAGTTATTTTTCTTTCTCTAATTTTCATGCTTCAATGTAATTTATTTTAATGTGTTAAAAAAATATTTACTTGACATACTTAACGTTAAACATATGACAACTAGATGTTTAAAATTTATATAGGAGAACTTCTGTACACATTTTGTCCACAATATATCAAGTTGATATGATTGAATTTCCAAGTGCAGAAATGCGGGCTCCACTTAATTATAATGTGCTGTTTTGTTGTTTGCTCAGCCACACTGTCAGCCACACTGGGGCAGCTGTGGCCTAATGGTTAGAGACTTGGACTAGTTGGGGGGTTTGAATGAACAGCGCTCTCAATACCCATGGCTGAAGTGCCCTTGAGCAAGGCACTGAACCCCCAGTTGCTCCCCGGGCGCTGGATCTTTAGCTGCCCACTGCTCCAGGTGTGTGTTCACTTCTCACTGCTGTGTGTGTGCACTTGGATGGGTTAAATGCAGAGCACCAATTCCGAGTATGGGTTACCATACTTGGCACATGTCACAACTTTCACTTTCACTTTAATTGATTGACTGAAAGGGAGTTTAAATATCCACATAGGAAAAATACCTGTTGCTGGCTATAGCCCCGTCTTTCAATCTAATTACTAGGGGTGCACCGAAATTTCGGCCGCCGAAAATTTTCGGCCGAAATGGCATTATCGGTTTCGGGCCAAAATAAAAAAAACAGCCGAAAACGTAAACCGAAAATGAATGTCACCCGCCCCTCCCATCCGTGCGCAAGCGCTTAGGTTTCACTCACGGTCGAGCTGTTATCACGCGTCTGCCTATCAAAGATTAAGCATGTCAAAGGGCTGTCACAATCAAAAAAGGCTTGTCACAAAAGCTGCACAATCGATCAGACCAACCAACACAAGTTTCGAAAATGAAAATAGGGAATCGATTTTAACGGCCTTCTCTCGGAGCGCGTCCAGCTCGCCACTATACGCTCGCAGCGAACGCGCGTCACACAGCAACTGCAGGTTCTGACACACACACACACACACACAGCCTATTATATTAGTGCATAATATCAATGTAGCCTTCAGTAATGTTTTTCATTGATGTTATGGCAGTCCACATTGCTGACTTTTGCGCGTCTCAAGCGCCCTCTTTACGTTCGCCCTAATGCCTGTTTAGTTGTCGGTGGATTTGCCTATATTTGGCGTTGAAAAACGGATCAACGCCAAATATAGGCAATTTACTAACGATTCAATGAACACTTTGCCTATGTCTCAAAAATCGAACAGGATTTTTTGTTTCACAAAAGTGACAGCCCTATACGAGAGGACACCAAAGTTGCAATATGTAGCATTTGTTCTGCAAAAATCTCCAAAATTGTGGATTTTTTTGCACAATTTTTAAAAAACTATTTTATTTGATGGAACATAAAACTTGAAGAATAATTATAATTTATATTTATTGTTAAAAATATTTTATGTTTTGTTATGTAACTGTTAATAAAAGTTTGATTATTATATTGTGATTTTTCAATTCAGATCCATTAAATCCAAGCAATATATATATATACGTTTTTAAAAGAAGCCATTTTCGGCTTCAGTTTCGGTTTTCGGCCAATTGCATCCTAAATTTTCGGTTTCGTTTTCGGCGCAGAATTTTCATTTCGGTGCATCACTACTAATTACATAAAACCTCACTCAAAAAAAAAAAGAAAAGAAAAAAGTCTAGAGTATCGATTCCTTCCCAGTTTGCTGCAGTCCATACACTCTTTTATTCCTTAAATATCCTCCGGTCAAAAGGTTGCAAGACCCATGGATCAAACTGAAATCTACCTCTAAAGAGGTAATAAAAGCCGAAGATATCGTTGCATGTCATCCTACCTCGTCCAGAGTGTCACGTGGGGCTTGCCAGACATTGCTCACTTGGAACCCAAGATGATGCTGCACTGATAATGGGGCCAACATCCTAGGAATGGAAAACATGCAAACATGACATGGAGTTATTTAGTATCAGGTCTTACAACCTCAGATGCAATGTCCTGGAGATATGTGATTACAGTGCATGCCGCTCGACTACAATAAGTATACTGGGTGAACAAGGAACAAGAATGAAAGCCTAAATAATTCAATCACTGGTTGTCTGCTTCAACTTTGTGTTCTCAGGACATCACAACATACTCCTTTCGTTCGGATGGTAATTGGGTAGTGACGAAGTGACATGATTTTTTATTTATTTTTTTTGTCTGTGTCTTTTTATTGTTTAGGCTGACCAGGTTTTTGCAAGACTGGAAGCTGTGTAATATGGGTGACATATGTGTTTGGAACATGATGATGTGTTTTCACATGAGTGCTTTTGAAATTAATGTCAGTTAGGCTTTGAGTGTTATGGCGAAATACTTTACCTAAAACCCTTCTCTTAGTGATCCTGGAGTAAAAGAAAACAAGTTTTGAAAATCTGGCCCTTTGCTCAAGGCAAAATTGAACAATGGGTCATTTATATACTCTGACATTGAGAAATGCAGTTTTTGAACCGTTTAATCATAGGCGGAAATCGCGGGGGGGTCGGGGGGGTCCGGACCCCCCCTATCTGAGGGTTGTCCCCCCATAAAATATAATTGAAATATGTGTATTGTAAATAATATAATGATATATAGTTAAACTAATTGTGTAAGTAGTAAAACAATACAAATGCAAACGGAGCAACAACAACAAAAAAAGTTTTAAACATCTTGAGTTCTCCCTGCTTTGCCTCAAATTGCTTTGGTCCACTGCCTGCTCCCATTTTCATCTCACCTCACCCCCGACATACACACAGTCTTGTACGTTAGATTAGATTAGCGCGGGTGCGCATTTAGATTTTCCCGCGTTCACTATGATTTAGTCGGTTTACTTTATTTCATATAGTCAATCTAATATAACATCACAATAAGAGTGCAGTTGTTCTCCAGATATTAGCATAACAAATGTGATTTAGATTTGTATAAAAATTGAATAAACAATAAGTTAATATTAAGGGCATTTTAGGCACCATATTGCCTGTTTTAGCTCTATTCCACCAACGAAAAAAGTTGAAAACTAATCTACAGCAGTACCAGCACTGATTTTGAGAAACACAATGAGGAGGTGTTTCCTAACTGAATGAATCCACTTTTTGAACAAATCAGTCATTGACGTAATAAATAATTATTTTTTGTTTTCTCCCCTCTCTTTTACTTCTATACCGATCTCACTATACAGTTGTGTGAGGATGTAGCCTATGTCTAAGAGTGTGTATGCCTTCATTTTGCTAGGCATGGCAAATGTTTTTATACATGCATGTTTTAATTATAACTGTGAAGCAACAACATTGCTATTAAATGTGCTATACAAATAAATAAAAGTTGAAGTTAAGTTCAAATTCCATTGTATTTTGGTGGCTTGATTTTGTAAACAACTTCAAAAACATTGCAAAAAAATTAAATGTTTTGCAGAATGTTTTGGTCAATTTAGTCAGCTTTTTCATTGAACCAGAAAGAAACTTTGAGAAGAAGGATAATGGAACGGTCTCCATGCAATAGTAAGGCTTTCTCTCTGTACACATATCCTTAAGTACAATCCTGCCTGTTTTATTGGTGTCCCCTTCAAAACTTGCTCGTGAGAAATGTTATGTTTATTGTCCCCCCCAACATTTAGATGAGATTTTCGCCCCTGCGTTTAATTAACTGGAAATTATTACTCGACCACCTGTGTGGCATTAGTAACAACAGTTTTATATTGTTGAACCAACATGGTTCAAATCGAACTGCAAATGTGTGACCAAAGTTATTACAGTTTTGGGAAAAAGTCTTGACCATCTAGGTGATTTCTACAGTGATGATTCATACTTCCATGGATAAGCAGCGAGTTATGTCATTGTATGAGAAACACACCCCAGAGTGGTACAAATAGTAAAGGGTCTCGGTGCACTTATAGTACATATCAGTACTCTTGAAACATCTCTCGGCCAATCAATTTTCACCAGGAAACAAAGCAAGGCAAATCTCCTGCACTGCTGGGACAGTTTTATGTTTCTCATTTTATACTGCGTACTATTAAGGCTGTTGCATCGCAGCACACAGCCATTCATGGATGCTTTTTCCATACAACATAACCCCCTGTTTAACAACCATAGTATGATGCATAATTTTAACTTGCTAGTCACGACTGCTCCCTGAAGCTAACTCTGGCGCATTTACATTTAGAGTGTAAAACAAAAAATGTTAATTAATGTGCATTGTCCCTTTTACATAAACTATATATATATATATATATATATATATATATATATATATATATATATATATATATTTACATAACCTAGTTTTATACATTCATTTTCCATTAACAACTTAAACTGTGTAGTTGTGTAAAAAGTGCAAAGTATACTGTAAAAAGTGTAAAAAATTCTTTAAGCCATTTAGATAAGCATCATTGTGGCGCTACCCAGCAAACATTGGTCTGATGGCGGCGTCGTGTGGCCGGCCAAAAATAGTCGCGGTAGGACGGCATAAATCGGTAGAAATGTGTAACATAGAACATTTCCTAAAAATGCATTCAGATATGTTTGTTCATGTCTATAGTTCTATGGGGTTTCATGTATACTTGTTTCTTTGACTTTTAGGTACGTGAAGTTCAATATTTACCCGTGTTGGGAATCGGTTGTATGAGGACTTCACTATGTGACATCTTTTACACGTGCATTACACGTCCATCGTGACCCTCTATGAAATCCTTGTGGAATATGCAAAAGCCGTGCTTACACCTTGATTAATACTGCAATAATTAATTTAAGTGCACCAAGTAGTTTTTAAGAGGTCTTAAAGAGGTTGGGAATAGACGTCCACTGATGTCTTTTACACGTCTCATCATTGTTGTGAAAAGACATCCAAGCAAGACTAGCAGAAAAAATGTTTTGTATACAAAGTAAATACATTTACTTTATCTTGTTTAAATAAATTATAATCACAAACTGCCCAGTGTGGTTAAGTAATTGCAAAGCCATGCTGCAATTTAGTCATTATTTCAACCTGTTTTATGTATTCGTTGTTATTATTTTTATGGAATCTATGCATATACATGTAAAACAGATATATATATTCAGTCACCATTTCGGTCTGAGTTGGATGTAATTGCCAAAACGGTGCTGCCAAGATGTAGACACAAAACATAGTAATATATTTCGTGATATTACAAAGTCCCGCCATAGGATAGATTATCTCGCGAGATCTCGCTTTTTTCCGGAAGTTCCAGAGCAGGCAACCACGAGGGGAGGACTCGAAGAGGACTCTTGGAGGGAGATGTATCGATATATATTATATAAAATCTACTGTTGGGTAAGTACATTTTGTATTATTTGATCAACGTGCTTGAGTTTTACTTGTTTGACACGAAGGAACCGAGAGAAATGATGCCCACATTGTCAACTGAAATTCACTGAGTATGGCTAAAATTAGCTAACGTTAGTAGGCTAAAAGTTACTTATATCGATGTAATTTTTATTGGTACGCTTTAATTAATTATTCAGGGGACATCACATCCCACCTGTCTTATCAGAAGTGTCCTGTTCACTTTCTCACAGTTACACACCAAGTTAAGGGTCTTTCTCAAGGGCCTCACATTAAAGCATAACATCTTTTATACGATAAAAATACAATCTAATGCATGTTGATTACCTTTTTCTAATGTTTCATTCATGATTCATTCATCTTGTTCCAAGTTTTTTTTTTTTTAGCTGTAGACCATAAAGATATTTTGAAAATAAGTGCATGCCATTTATCTCAAATTTTTTATTTTATTTATTTTAAAAATAAATATATTCTCTTCCCTCAGCTGCTGTGAAGAGGTGGAGACTCTGAAATTGATGCAGCGATGGCAGAACACAAGCTCGCTCCAGGAAGAGCTGAGGGTGGAGGTTACAAGAAATGAGCCAAACAACTGTAATGTGTTTAAGGGATTGTTCACACTAAAATGAAAATAGTCATAATTTTCTCACCCTCATGTTACGATCATAATAATTTTTCCTACAATGGGAGTTAATAGATTGTGAGATCTGTTTTGTTACAAATATTCTTCCACATATCTTTGTGTTTATAAGACAACTGTGTAAGTCAATGACAAGATTAATACATACATAAGAAAAAAAAACATCTTTTAACATTCTAGTAAAAAACATGTGAACGCATTCTCAGAAATGTAATATTTGAATTCAGGTCGGTTCTACATAGTTTAAAATCATTTACACCACTTTGATTTTATAAATAGCAATGATTTCAAACATATTTTATGATGAGGGTCTTCTATGTTTTATGATTTTCTAGTCACATGACAACAATGGCTCCAGCAAGGTGGTTATGCCATGTTCAAATATTAATAATATTCTTAATATTATTTATATGATTGAAGTATTTAAAAATAAATGCAATTAATATTGATTTATATTATTATATATTAAAAACATTAATAAATACTGCAAAATAGAAATTTTTGACAATAATGATGGACTTCAAGATTGAGTATTTTAGCACTTTTTATTCAGTGATGACCCTCATTAAATCATATTTCTGACGAAAATGGTAGGCCTGTAAACTGATTTCAGAAATCCAAAATGGATACAAAGATTACATTGAAAAACAATTTTTTTAAATAGATTTTTATCATCTTATTTGTCATTGTCCCAGTAAAGCAAACGTGAAAACAATATCGTCAGAACACAGAAAGGTTGAAATACATTTGAACATTTGAAACATGAGGGTGAGTAAATTACAGAATTTTCATTTTTGTGTAAACTATCCCTTTATATAATAATTCAGCATTTTGTAATTGGTATTTTAGTTTGGTTAACAGATGCTAAACTGTTCAAAAACAATAAAATGTGCTAAATCAGAGCATGCTTCTTTTTTGCATCCACAAATAATGTGTTCTTGTTTGTGATGTACACATGATTAAGATGTTTTATGGACGTTCATGTCTGACTCAAGACATAATTGATTGCCTTTCACTATGTTACATAGTGGGAATTTTATATGCAGGCTTTTATATAAATACACTTAAACTATGCAGCAACGCATTTAAACATTAAAACGATGACGTCCAGAAATCGACGCATTTAGACATCCAGAAGACGTGCAGAAAAGACGTGCAGTTCACGTCCAGAAGACGTCAGTTCAACTTTCATTTTGGAACTATTTTTCAACCATGACGGGACGTGTCGGACGGACGTCTTTTCAACGGTCAAAAGACGTCCGAATGTTTGCTGGTTATCTACTCATTCAAACACTTACTTGTAAAACTTGCATTTTTTTGTAAAATGCATGATACATTTGTTTTCAGGATTATTTAATGAATAGAAATGTTAAATGGATAGCGTTTACTAGAAATATAAATCTGTTGTAACATTAGAAATGTCTTTACTGTCACTTCTGATCAATTGATGCATCCTTGCGGAATAAAAATATAAATTTATTTTTTATTTTTATTTTATTTCTTGCTAAATTATCATTATTATGCTTCCCCTTTCTTGATTGTTTTTGACCAGTTCAGAAAGTTGTTAACTTGCTAAGAGCGGATCATTGAAACAGCAAGTTTTTAAGCTGTTAAATATAAAGTAAACTGATTTTGTTAGCCATCCAGCACTTTTGTGATGCTAACTACTCAGTCGAGCACTTACTTTTGTGCTTGTTTGTCCATTCAATTGAGTCATAATATTGTGAGTTACATCCTGTTCATTATGAAGAGCGGGTGTAAAAAGGCAGCAACAACACATTCCAAATGCAAATTCCAGTGTAAAAACTCCTACATGGAAAGTCAGGGAAATTGTTTCTTTTACTGGATGAGGTCATTTGTTTGTTTTAAACCACATTTTAAAGCACCCTAACCTTGGGTGTTATCAGCATCAAATAAGATGCCACCTGCTCTAGTTTCCCATTTGTTCAGACCACATTAGAGTGTAAAAAGCAATTTCTTTATGTTATTGTTGATGACTTGCAGTGCTGCATTTTGATATTGAGCTTGAGGAATGAGAAATAGATGAATGCCAGCTACGGGCTGAATGTAAATCAGTAGAGTAGTCAAGCTCGCTGCTGCATTTCAATGCACTGGGGAGCTATTAGGAATTACCCACAGAGTCCGGAATTTTCTTTCTTTCTCTCTCTCTCTCTCTCTCTTCAGCTCAGTTCTGTGTGTGGCTGTTACAAACACGCCAGGTTCCACCTCCACGCAATCACTATGCACACCCTCACCGGAACACTAAGCACATCCACCTGATCCTCATCACCACCCAATCACCTCAGCACCATAAAAACCACACACGCACTCAATCGATGTCCGGTCTCGTTCGCGACAAGGTCTTACCTGTATGCTAACTCTAAGGACTAACTCTTCTTCTACTTACCTCTCTCCAGCGATTCTCTGAAGATCCAGATCCCCAGTGTGCATGTGTGTGGTTCACCTTCCTCCTCTGACGTCTTCACCCAGCCTGCACGGATCCATCCCTAACTCCACTCTACACTACCTGCTCCTCTGCTTGTGTCTGTTCAATAAACCATTCTGTCTGTTACTCCTCAGCCTCCCGAGTGATCCGTAACAGTGGCTCTGAGTCCAGTACTTTGCTGTGTGTCCTTTTAACTGTAATGAAGGAAGGCACGGTTTGGCTGAGCACTTTAGTTGCAGTTACACACTGGGTCTCTGGTGATTTCTGAGTCACAGCAAAAGCAGGTTGGAGTCTTGTGAAGATTGATCAGTGTGAGTCATGATGAGAAACGGAGAAGGGTCTGCGGCCTGGAAGCTCATCATGAAGGTAATGGTGGTGCCACGTGTCAAGGGAACTCCAACTGTTTCAGGGAAGAAAGAGCTGTTCATGACACAATTTTTCCAATTATGTCTTATTGAACATATTCACAAAAGAAACAGTGAATCAACTATTAATACATATCAATGACATTTTTACATGGAAAAAAGTCAGGAATGAATTAAAAAAAAAAAAAGATTATTATCATGTGAGTGAGTTTTAATGTCCAAAAACTAAGAACTGAAATCACAAATTTGAGAAAATAAGTCACATCAATGAATATATACAAATTACTTGTGATATATTGCAAAATAGACAGTGATGTCATGCAACTATTACATAACATCAAAGCTGAAATAAGTTGTTCAGGGGACACTGAGGGAGGCCTCAGAACAACAATTTTTTTATTTATTTTATTTTACACTGTGGCAACAGTCACTGACACATTCAAGTGCTGTTGATCTATCTGTATCAATTTCCCATCTGCTGTGGCTTGTTTCCAAGTGTTGGGGCACCGTGGACCTCTCGGCAGTCAGAGGTCCCGAGGCACTGGCCCCATTGCCTCAGTATCTAATCTGTCCTTGCATAGACAGCAGCAGCATTAATCAAATGTTTCATTTCTAAGTGTTTTCAAATTTGATTGTAATCTGATTATAAAATATTCTCAAAATAGCAGTTATACACATGGACCACATGTCAAAATAATTATCTTTAACAATAAGTGGTGGATTGAAGTAGTCTACACAACTTGTGTACTTGAGCAAAATCCAGAATCTCTAATTAAAAATGTACTTGAGTAAAATTACAAAAGTTTTTAATTTAATTTAATTTAATTTAATTTAATTTAACCATTCATAGATTTGATGATTTTTTAATTTTTTATCATAAAATAAAAAGTAATATTGTGAAATTATTAACATTTTATAAAAACAAATGTTTTAATATAATTTTGAATGCAATTTGCTCCTCTGATGTCAAAGCTTAATCTTATATAAGATTAGAAATGTCTTTACTGTCATTTTCACAGTATAATGTATTTTTGATTAATAAAATTAATTTCTAATAAATAAATACATAAATCATGCTGAATCTTACTCTACCTATTTCTTATCTCTTCCTCCTTGTTTTTGGCCAAATGGAGACTCGTTGAGGGCGGATCATTGAATCGGCGGGGTGTTTCAGCTCTCTGTGCTCTTAACAGGCAAGCCAGTAAGATTATTAGATTGTGCTGAATTCTGGGTGACTGACAGGAGTTTATTCTTCTGGCGCAGATCTGTCATGTTGCTGTCTGTCTGGCATAGACACAGGGCTAACTGGAGTATTTGCTCAGGGCCGATTTCCTCTGTGCAGCTCATGATGATTGGATGATTGTGCTAAAACCAAAGGATGACTGCCAAGAGACACAGATACCCTCTGAGATAACAGCCAAGAGTGATGAAATAAAGCAGGGATGTTTGGTAATGCTTTTATAGACTTAACTTTTAGTGATGGATTTATTAAATGCTTAAATATAAATTCTTGAGTTGCAGTTGTGAATGCTGATCGGTAATCTGGTCACCTTAGTTGTATTTTTTTTTTTTTATGAATATTTCTGTATACACTATAAATGTGAAGCATATACATTTTTCAGTGTTACAGCACTTAATCCTGTGCTGGGTTGATATGCAAAGATAAATATGAATTATCCATCAGTACACTGATTCCACTAAAAATTTGTAAACATTCTCTGCAGTGTTGCAAAACTTTTTATTTTATTTTAATTTAATTTGTTTTTGCCAATATGCAGTCTTCTCTTACGCTATAGCTTACAAATAGATGAACTGTCTATGGTCATGCCTCAAATGTATACTGATGTTAATGTTCAAAATTGCATGTCTCATTTAGAACATGGGACTATCAGGGGGGAAAGATATCACACGGCAGTTGAATTTCACAAGGATCATGAGAAAGCCGATAAAATTAATGGTATGGGAGGTGAATAGTCATTCAGCTATATACCACTGTGAAAATTATTAAGAGAACAGAATAAAGTCTGTTGCCCCAGTCAATGAAATAGCTGAGGAGAGCAATTGTACCCTGGGGGTGTCTCCCATCACCCTTGCTCTCCATCACAGCCGTTTAGATAATAGTATTCTCTGCTTAAACATACAGCAAATCTGTTTTAAGCCATAGGTGCTGCTCTCAGAAAATGTGCAGATCATCCTGAAATGCAAGTAGGATAATTCAACAATACAGTAAAAAAAAAAAAAAAAAAAAATGTAAGACTAAAATATGATCAGGTCCTGAGGGGTGGGGGTGGATGGGGGTGGCATCAACACATACATATATTATGGATTTGTATATATATTGATTGATGTCCCCTGTAAGATCCAGGCACTCCGTCCTAGGAAGTTATCCGGTGCTGGATGAAGGCTTCCTGCGTGTTCCGTCTTTCAGCGCGTAGAGTTATTCATTTTAGGTTAAACTCAAATCTGACTCCATTTTAATATGACCTCGAATTTAGGTTGGAATGCAAATTGGTGGTACGTCTGTTTCTAATTAGTAGGCCTATTCTTCTGACATTTGATTACTCTGGTTACACTCTTTATATTAACTTGTTCATTCGGGTGCTCATGTCGCTAACAAGGATTCAACGTGATCTACTAGAGTCAATGATTTCAGAGTAAAACGGAATAAAATCAAATGTAACAATTTATTATCAGTCAGGTAAATATGTATTCTGCCAATTACATATCCAATTAAAACACATCAAATCATATCAATACAAAACATCAAATTCTCAAAGATGAATCTAAAAGTAAAATATGCATACCTGACCTTAGAAAATACATAGTATGAAGTGAAGAGACACACCACACTACGGGCTTTCTGGCTACAGAATCGCCCTGATCCTCTTGCTGCAATCGTTTAAATACCTCAGACCAAGACAAACATCCCCCGAGATGGAGACAGGAACTAAAAATTGGAATTTGCATTAACTCAGGTCCCAAGCCTGGGTGGTTTTACAACTCAATGGGAATAGCGGGTAATTTACATGGAGGACCCTAGGAAAGGACACTCCCATCACAGTAATCAAGATATCTCTCGACTCTTTGGATCTGTATTATCTTCTAATCTACTTTTGTAAGACTGAGACCATTGTACCAGTTGCACTGAGACATTTGCAATGATACTAGACATGAGTGTTAGTTCACTTGCATTGACATTTCATGTAATCATTTTGAGCAGACTGAGTAGAAGGACGAATGGGTGAAGGGATTTAAAATGAAACAAATGGCCAGAAGGGGAGGAGGTCTCCTGCTCCTCCACTCTGTGGGGTGTCTGGAAGATGCCCGTGTATGTTTGTATTGTCTGTTTCTCAAGAGATGAAAGTATCTCAGGTTCTCTCATCCTTACACCCCCCACTGACCTGGTAACACAGATAAATGACCCAATGTATATCAGTCAATTATAAATGGGGGTCCATGATGGTAAAAAAAGGACAAATATGATTTGCATGTGTCAAATATTTCTCTGTGATGTAATGTCTTGTTTTGTTATTTATGTTTTACATGACAACAAAGACCATGACATTTATTTTTACGAACACAAATTTGCCAAATATTACAAATACTTTTATTTTTAAGATAACATAATAATAGCCTATACAATATTATCACTAATAGGCTAATAGGAAAATTGTAAATTTAACTTTGTGTCTCACCAAAACCATATGCCTTCAGAAGACTTAATATGAGGCACAAATTCCATATACATATACATTATATATATATATATATATATATATATATATATATATATATATATATATATATATATATATATATATATATATATGTATATATATATGTATATATATATGTATATATATATGTATATATGTATATATATATACATATATACATATATATATATATATATATATATATATATGTATATATGTATATATATATATATGTATATATATATATATATGTATATGTATATATATATATATATGTATATGTATATATATATATATATGTATATGTATATATATATATATGTATATATATATATATATATATATATAGTGTTCCTGTAGCTAAATTGGTAGAGCATTGCGTTATAAAGCGCAAGGTTGGGGGTTTGATTCCCCGGGAACACATGATAGGTAAAAATTGATAGCCTGAGTTCACTGTAAGTCGCTTTGGATAAAAGCGTCTGCTAAATGCATAAATTTAATTTAATTTTTAATTTAATATATATATATATATATATATATATATATATATATATATATATATATATATATATATATATATATATATATATAATACAAACACATAGAAAGCAATGAACACAATAACAGCAGTTGAAATAAAGCCAAAAACAGTAAACAATGAGGCTGTAATTTGGATGATATATTTGAATGACCAAAATATATTTTATCCTAGACCATTTTACGGAAAAGCAAATAACCTGCAATGGAAGCAGTATGGTATCGGTTTCTGACATTGAGATGAACTAGTCTAAGAGTGTCTTCCTGCTTAATGGACACTGAACGGAGACATTGCCTTGTCTGTGTTATCATGCTGTTTATAAACGTGCTTATGTATGTGTCTGGTGCCAGGCTATGGGCGGTTCTGGGTGTTATGCAAGAGCCTCTAGGTCTGTAATTACAGTACATTGTTGTCAAGTATCTGAGAGGAGTAATTTCAAAAACTCTTATAGTAGAGGAAATTGACCTGCCTTTTCATTATCTCACGGGTAATTATGTTCTGCATTTCTACAGTTTTATCCACTGTATTCCCTCTGGTTAATGTAATATACACCACTCTATGTGAATGCGGCAACTTTGATTCATGATCTGGCACTCGTATGCTCAGTTAATGTGATTCTTGGCAGTGACTGTGAATTCGTCTTTTTTGCAACTATGCACTTGGTGCTGCATTTATCGCACCTGACTGCTGCTATCTCCATAATGCACAGAACAGAAAATATTAGTTAAATTGCCCATTTTTGTGCACACTAATACCCTATGCTGACAAATGGCTATTCACTAAGCATGCATAACAGGAATACTTCCTCCAAGTATTATTTACTTAACCCTCTTCTCTTTTTTTCTCCTTTTTTAATGCATAATAACTTGTAAACAAAATGAATGTAAAAAAAAAAAAAAAAAAAAGTTCCTCTTTACTACTATTCCAAACGTACCATGATCTAAAATTATTTTGAAAATAACTTTGGTAGCAATAATGTCACACCAGCAGCGGTTTAGTGAAATATTATGCACATTTCTTAAAAAAAAAAAAAAAATTAAAAGACATACGGTATTATAATATTATTAAGTAAGTGTGTATTGACTAATATTATTAAGTAAGTGTGTATTGACTTTTGATATAGTTTCAGACTACTTATGATTAATAGTTGGCTATTTGATCTGTTTAAAAGGATGATTCTTAAACAGAAAAAGTTGTAATGTGGACCAAAGGTAAAGCATAAATTAAATAAATAAAGGGGCAAATGTGCAATATTTATGCAGTATTTTCACACAAATATCTGCATCTTATTCACTAACCACCTTGAAAACCAGACACTAAATGCATAATACAACATTTAAATGATTTCGGGTCATTTATTCTCATTCTTTTTATCAACTTGCCTATTTTTCTGTGTAAATTGTGCTTATTATCATTTGCATCAGCTCTTCCTGGTACAATTACTGTTGCACTAAACTCAATTTTATTTGAAAGATACAGTTATTTGTCAAATGATGGAGAAGAGTGTAATAATTATCACACAATTAGCACAATTTCAACATTGTGAAGAGCTGATTCAGGTGTCTGAGCCGCATGTGAAGACTGGGAATTGAGCAGTGCAAATTGTGTTCAGAACAGAACAGAACAGATCTTATTTGCATAATTCATTTAGCGAATAGGGGCACTAAAACAACACAGATAGTAAGTGCAAATAAACAGCTAATTTTTAGTGAATCCCCCCTTAAGTCAATCACGATGCACAAACTCTCAAAGACAAGGGTTATATATCCAAAAAGTCCCAAATGGCCACTTGATACCTCTCTTCCCTTTAGCATTGAGTGTCACAGTCTTAATCAAGACTAATTCATATTACACTCTCATTACACCTCCCATTTTCTTAATTAGGTCTTGTATCATGCTCTGAAAACACTGTTTGTCTGGTTTCCCTGAACCCGATGAAGAACTCCTGTACAGATTGTGAAGGTTTCTAAGACAAGATGATGCAGGCCTCCCAGCTCCAAACTATCCTGTATGGTGGATTTCATGGAAATGAGGGCAGTCATTTATAATTCATGAACTGTTTGTCACTGGTAAAGTAATTATTGATGTCTCTACATCTCGGTAAAGCATCTATTCATCCGCTTAGTACGTGTGAAACAGCAAATCGCTTCCATGAATCCTGAGAGAGAGTTGCTGTCAAAATAATGACCCTCGATGGCTTATTATTGAGAACAGTGTCATACAAACTGATCTAATTTTGATTATGAAAATAGCACACAGAGCATTATTTCTCAATATTTAGAAAGACTTTAAAGAAGCACACTTAACCAAGGAGGCTAAACAGCTGAAATGATCTGAGGGCACTGGGGATGTGCCATTTAAATTGATAGGTGAACTGAAGTATTCAGTCATGAGGTGCCATTGATTTCATATGAACTCAGTATGGGCAGTATTTCAGAAAGGAGCTGAGTGCCTTTCAATATTCCATTAAGCACAGCAGAGATTATTCACAGAAGATCATTGTTTTACATAACATTTCAAATTTTGCCTTAACGTGAACGTGTTATCACAACTTTAAGATATTTCAGTTAAATTTTTAAATGTATGTGAGTCAGAGATAAAAACGGCAAACTTACTACCAGCAGTTTTTATTTGATAAAGGTCGGCTTATAGCAGCTTTAGCAACTATACTGGAATTATTTTTTTTTTATTATTATTATTTTTTTAATGGCTTCCTACTGTAACTTAAGGAAGATGTCCCTCTAATCTAATAACCAAATGGCAGAAAGGTTGTGTCTTTTGATGTATCCCTCACAAAAATCTAATGGGCATTGGAATGTTATTAAAAATATTCAATATTATATAACCACTGTATTTAACTGTATTTCTTTCTTTTTCAGCCCTTATTATTATAATTATAATTATAATTATTATTTAAGATATGAAATATAAATTTATTTTTTGACATTTATAATAATAAATAAATGTTTTGTAGTCTTTTCTTGGCAGTGTAAATGCAATCAACTTCAAATTGAAATCAAATTTTCTTTTCAAATTCATATTGTTGTATATAATTGTACAACTATACCCAGATCATTGTGTGTATTATTACTTTTCCTTATTATTATTATTATTACCATATTATATTTTGTATTGTATACAAAATGCAAAATACCATGCTCATAGACAAAGAGTCGTAAACTTTCTCTCCAAAAGTGTAAGTCACCATTGGCTCTTTAACTTTATTCAACAATTCCTTTGTATAAAGTTTTTTTTTTTTTTTTTTTTTCTTTTAGTGTACAAAAAGTATTCTCATTGCTGCATAATGTTACGGTTGAACCACTGATGGCAGATGGACTATTCTGACAACGTCTTTCATACTTTTCTGGACCTTGACAGTGTAACTTACTTGCCACTCTATTGGACAGTCACAAGCCTCCCGGTTTCTTAAATTGTATTCCGAAGACAAACACAGATCTTACTGGTTAGGAACGACATGTGGTGGAGTATCCCTTTAATGTTGTCTATATGGAGCCATTTGGCAGCTCAAAGCCAAAAGAAGTGTTGGTAAAATGCTCCCTATGGAGTCTATGGATCCACCAAGCCTGCACTCTAGGGTCAAAAACATTGATTAGTCACCATTGTGACTCTGATTGAGAATCTTCATACATCAACACCATGCCATGCACGTACACAGTTCTGAGCTGTGGTCAGTCACAGAAAGTGAGACATTGCTTTGTATTGTAATTTTAGACAAGTGTTGTAGATATACTTCTTGGTGTGGCTGCGTTTTTTTTTTTTTTTTGCTGCTTCTTTTGTCTAACTGTTACAAATTACCCTGGCAGTGGGGTAGATTGTAACGAAGGCACACCATGTCTTTGACATCCACTTATAAGGGCTGTGATATTCGTTTGAATGGATGCCTTTTGTAGTAAACAAGTGTGGGTGATTTGAGCACTCTATCTAAAACAAAAAAAACGGCAACTTACAGACACTGAAACAAAAAGCGTTACAATGAATGAATAAGTATGAATAACAATTTGAATGTATGAATAAGTAAATACACAAATTAATGAATGAACAAATTAATTATGTTTTTGCATGTAAATGTAATCATCTTCAAATTCAAATCAAATCTTATTTTATAATTTAAATAAATATTCATTTTGAATATCACCTTAGTGATACACATATTATGAAACACAAATACATACATAGAAAAAGTACAACACAGAGGCTAAATAGATGACTTAAACTGAATGCATAATTTCTTGTAGAGCTTGATGTGGTGGTTGTGGTTCTACAACAATGAACAGAACAGCTGCCATTTGAAAACATATATTACTTTGATATAAACTCTTTTGGTAAAGGTTGAACTGAAAAACAACAACAACAACAGAAACACAGTTTCAAGATTGCATGTACAATCGAGCTCAGTGTATGCAGCACGAGCAGCAGTATTAATGGAAAGGTCAGCAGTTATCTCCTGCATTCAGTGCCTTAATACCAACACATTCAACACAAACATAAAATCCAATAAAGTCACACACTGCATCTATATTTCATATGCACTGAGCCATATGGTGGGGGGCAGTGATTATTACCATCCAAAAGAGAACTGAATATGTGTCAGCAGCTCAACCATTTCAAGGACTCACTGGTGAACTGTTAATAACATGCAAGAGAAAAATATAAAAAAGGACAAACAAATAAATCAAATAAAGTTTGAAAAGAACTAACAATGTATTACATCATTCAGAATTTCACCGACTATACAGATCAAATTAATTTAAATGTGACCAACTGTGCACTACGATTCCTCCAGATAGTAATGAATCTCATTTTTGTTCCAACCCATTAAGTTGAGTGTGTCTTTATTGATTTATTTATTTTTTATGGGTACTTCCTGTAATATATGCCAACTTATCATGGCACATGAACCAGATACAGTACAGACCAAAAGTTTGGACACACCTTCTCATTCAAAGAGTTTTCTTTTTTTTCAAGACTATGCAAATTGTAGAGTCACAATGAAGGCATCAAGGGCTATTTGACCAAGAAGGAGAGTGATGGGGTGCTGCGCCAGATGACCTGGCCTCCACAGTCACCGGACCTGAACCCAATCGAGATGGTTTAGGGGTGAGCTGGACCGCAGACAGAAGGCAAAAGGGCCAACAAGTGCTAAGCATCTCTCGGGGAACTCCTTCAAGACTGTTGGAAGACCATTTCAGGTGACTACCTCTTGAAGCTCATCAAGAGAATGCCAAGAGTGTGCAAAGCAGCAATCAAAGCAAAAGGTGGCTACATTGAAGAACCTACAATATGACATATTTTCAGTTGTTTCACACTTTTTTTTATGTATATAATTCCACATGTGGTAATTCATAGTTTTGATGCCTTCAGTGTGAATCTACAATTTTCATAGTCATGAAAATAAAGAAGAGAAGGTGTGTCCAAACTTTTGGTCTGTACTGTATAAAATAGCAAAGCCCCTGGGAATTTAGCATGATTATGTATAATATACATCAGCATGCATAAACTATTAGGCAGTCAGTGTCACAGTGGTGCAAGAAAACCTTTTGATTGCATGATAATATGCTCATACTGAAGACAGAGCCAGCAGGGGGCAGGTGCCCAGAAAGCTGCCAGAAATGCCCTTTCCACTTGCTTGACACCTTTTATCAGGAGGGTAAAAGCAGACACAAGGCAGATTCACTTTTACTTCACTGGTTTTGTTCCTTTGACATACACTGTTTGATCTGGAATACCAACTACTTGTGTGAGATACTGTACAGTACTGGAGACATATAACCATCTCTGTAACTTCTTCTGGTTGAAGAAAAATTCAGGGGCATTTTTTTTTTGCAACTATACAGTTCTACTGTTCAGACATTTGTGGTCAGTATGATTTTTGTAATGTTTTTGAAAGTGTTTTATGCTCACGAAGGCTTACAAATGTTTGTTATTTGCACAAAAATGCTGTAAGAAAAGTCTTGTATTGTGACATTTTATTAACAATTAAAATATCTATTTCCTGTTTTAATATATTTTAAAATGTTATTTATTGCTGTGATGCAAAGCTAAATATTCTGAAGCTATTGCTCATTATTACTCTGTATTAAAGACTAAAATTAAAATAATCACATTTCAATCAGTTGACACCAATCCAAAACAAGTTAGGTTTTAAAAAATACAAATCTTCCTTAGTGCCAAATCTTCCTTGGTGCAAAGATCCTTAAAATCGTGATAGCTTTGTGGATAGCACCTCAGACTCTACTGAGTCTGACAAGTGAAGAGTGAAACAAGTGAAGAAAGTTTTGTATTATGTCTTTATAATGGTACAACTGAAATAAATCTATATGTCAAAATAGCTCTTGAATTGCCCTCTTATTTCTGACACCTTCATTTAATTTGTCTGATGAAATAGCGTTGATTAAATAATTAAAAAATATATATATTTTTATAATGGCATGGATATTGTTTGAAGTAGCCAACATGCCAATTATTTGACATTATTGTAATTAAATTTTAAACTGTCGACAGCTTCAGGAGTGGACTTTCATTGGTCATTTTGATATTTGCAATCAGAGTAATTGTCAGTAATGGTCTAGATTTATATACCATGGGGTTGATTTTGAGTCCTTTCATCATGATGGTTTTGTGACTCATTTTTTGACTCATAATCTCCAGGCTCTGTTAAGTGCAGCCTTCCTCCCTGGAGGGTCTCTGTATCATTTCTGGCAATCAAGCAGGTGCTGCTGCAAGACATGCTGTGATGAACGGAGAGTTGTCTTAACCCCTTGACCCGATCCATCATAATTGGAAAAGAGGCTTTGTGTCAAGCTAACCGAAATCTCCTGTCACTGCTTTTGCCTCTGTAGACCATGAGCAACAGTACTACATGTTCAGATATTAAACTTGACATAGGCAAACTACTTTTACCCCCCCCCCAAAAAAAAAACATATTTGTGTTTTTGGTAAATTATGCAGACCTGCCAACCTGTATGAAGTATGAATAAAAAAAAGGGGGGCTTTGGGGTCAACAAATCAAATTAGTTCACAGGGAATTATTCATGAAATTAAAGGGGAATTTGAAAGAACCGACTTTTTACAATCGACCAAATTAATTTGTCCAGCGCTCATTTGAACGGGCCGTAACTGTTGGCCCTGCAAAGGATAATAATATCCGACATACGGTGAAAACACTATTCTTAGCAGGGTAACAAGATCGGCAGAATAAAACAATAAATTGATAAACATAACACAAGACACCTCTCTTTGAATAGAAACAAGACTTTATTGACTAATCTAATACATAAAGCTAGCACATAACACAAACCCATGCACACACACATTCACACGAGTTGCAGAAAGGAGGAAAGTGAGGAAGAGATTAAGAGAGTGAAATTATATAATTCCATAGCATTTTGTTGCGTCTCTTTAAATGGGGATTCATTCTGTGGTGTCTGTTGTTTACGGGGTCCCACGTGGCTTCACTGGTGGTCTGTGCATTGATGGCATGGCATCTTGGGAGGCCAGGTTGTGGTGTAGACCAGTCTTGTGATCAGTTAAAGTTTGAGGTGGGCAAGGCCAGGGTGTGATTTGCCAGGGGGATGCGTGGGATTTCCCCCTTTCTGGTCAATGTATCCCTGCCTTTGCTTAATTATTTTTCCCCCCTCAAAGTGATCAGTGCTACTACACTAGTGGTGAGACAGATCACAAAGCTTATCACAGATCCGTGGTTTGATTAAAGTCAATTTTATTTTAAAATGCGCTACTTTGGCTGGTTCTGATATATATAGTTGCCGCACAGCCTCTCTGTATTCACCACTCGGCAGACTTGCTCAATGTCCCGCCCACGGCGCTAACTGATTGGTTACACCTCACGAGTAATAGCTTGTCAACACTTGGGAGATGGTTGAAGCCGATCCACTGGGCAGTGGAGTTGCCAACTTTGTCGCTAGATTTAGCGACTTTTTTCCAAAAAAGCGACTAGCGACAAATCTAGCGACTTTTTGGACAATCATTATTTAGTCTCTGAGACTCTCTGGTGCTGCCGCATGAGCGCGAGGTCTCTCTTTCCCAGCGCGAGCCTCTCTCTCTGTATCTGCTGTGTTCAGCGAGCACAGAGGGGAGCAGCACTTTCAGTAAAAAAAAAAAAAAAAAGATATTCTGTTGCTTCTAACTCTATTTTACAAGTAAGTATAGCCGACATCAGTCACAGCACAACCACTGACTTTATCGTATGTGTATTTGATTTCATTAGTGCAGATTAATGTTTGAGAGCTGGTTATGTAGTCTTAATGGACCGCTTTTTTAGTAATTATAATATTCATTCCGTTGTCTGACAACAGAAACATTAAAATAAAGTAATAAAAACAGTTTTATTGAGAATTAAATTAAATGGCTAAATTAAATTGCAGTATGTGAGCATAGGGAGGCAATAAAATACGACGCATGTTCTCATGATTTATTTTTATGAATTAAAATGTTTCAAAACATCCCCCCCTGGGCAAGGCTATAGTAATGTAGACTGCGGCTTAGTGGCAAAGTTTAAATTTAATGGGACTCTCGATGGAAAGAAAGGGAAAGAAAAAAAAAAATAAAGAAGTTAGATGGGATGTTGTCTGGTCTTAACCCAACTTAAGCTGGGAGAGTCAGAGCCTGAGTCTGAGTCTGGATCTGGTTCTGCTATTCTCCTTCTGAATCTTGAGTTTAAAACATCAAGCGTAAGCGTTAGTTCTGGCAGATCACATTAGTCAAGCTCACATCAGTTGACTCTTAGGTAATCCCCATCTACCTATAGGAATACGACATTAATCTAAGCATTCATATATATATAAGGTCCCTCAGTATAATCTGCAGTTTTCGCTTTGCTCAATAGATAATAAAATAGATAGATAGTTTCAGCAGGCAAAACACCACCATCACTAGGAATTGGCTGGAGTGGAAATACTTTCTCCAATTCATTCAAGTTTGTTAACTTAAACACGTGTTTTCTCTGTATTGATTATAAGATGCCTGATTCGGAAGTGACTGATTCTGAGTTAGCATTACTTTACGCATCACTACATTATTGACATGGACTCCGCAAGTTATGTGGCTGACTCAAAAACAAGTACAGATTGGAATTTCATCCCCAGGAAGTATATAAAGATATCAAGGATCCCTGTCACAGCTGCTATGTTTCACTCTCTCCAACGTTTTCACAAGCTAAGTTCCTTTTAATGCTCTCATGTTTGGCCACATGCATTTTGCTAAGGCTATCCATCTTGCTTAGGCTCATTTAGGTGTTTTTTTTTTTTTTTTTTTTTATCAGTTTTTTTTTTTTTTGCTAAATGCTTGTGTTGTGCTAGTTTATGTGACCTATTGGCAATGTGCGGTACTTATCAGTTGTCGCTTCAAATGCTGCGCTTAAAGGGGGTCTAATGCTATTTCATGCATTCTGAGTTGTTTACCCTGTTAAGAGTTGCATTGGACACACAACTGTGTGTGTTATGTCCCCTTTCTGAACATAGTCAAGTCACCTTATTTTATCCAAGATTGCACAGATTTAAGCAGCAGAAAATAACAACCATAGAACAAACGGAATCAATTCTGCTGGGGCACAGCTCCAAGAGAAAATGGTAAATGGTTGTCTTTCGGTTGAAGTTAACATTATGAGTTACCATCATTTGTTCTTGAAGGTAACTCATGAAACTGATTTGGACATGTTTCTGAGACCGCTTAACGTTCAATAATCTACAACAAAAAAGAACAAGCTTTGGTGATAACTAAGAGAATATTTAATTACTTAATAATAGTGATTTCTTTCTAGAAATAACTTCAGACGCCACCTTTATTTTGCTCAACCATAACAGGACACACAGGATTGTGGGTATCAAGGCAGCGAAGGATGCATCTATTCAGCCTTTAACTATCAACCAGATGAAGTTATCTCAGGAGGCAGGAATTGAAGCTAACATTGTATTTGATGTGTCTTGATGCCTTTCTGCCTTGAAATGTGTCCTCCAAATACAGCATTTTCCATTTCGGATGCAACGGTCAGTTCAGCGTTGATTTTGTTCCCGCATCAGACACGCTTGTCATAATGGAAACATGCTTGTTCTTAAGCTCGTTTGGTATTGGGAACATGCTTGTTCTTAAGTTATAGTTTTATATTTGAGAACACACTTGTCCCAGAGCTATGTGGTTGTTATTGTCTAAAAGCTGTAGTTGTAATTCAAACATGCTTGTTCTTAAGCTGTCTAGTCGCTTTGGGAATATACTTGTTCTTAGGCTCTCGATTGTTATTGGGAACATGCTTGTTCTTAAGTTATAGTTGCAAAGTCAGGAACACGCTTGTCCTGGAGCTATCTGGTTGTCATTGGAACCAGCTTGTTCTAAAAGCTGTAGTCATAATCAGAAAATGTCTGATCTAACTGTATTGGCAATTTGCTTGTTCTTAAGCATTTTGGTCATTATTAGGAACATGCTTGTTCTTAAGCTGTCTAGTCATATGTGTTGGGGAATATCATGGTTTTGATGATAGTGGTCCTGACAGAACCAGCTGATTGTTCTGGCCCCAAGTGGAGCTCTGACCAATTATGTATTGCATTTGGACACGAGGGCTCCAACTTTCCTGCTTTTAACTTGGTACAGTTTAAACATGGATTGTACCATGGGGATGTAATTCATTTTACAAGTTTAAGACAATTATTTAAAAAAAAAAATCAAAGGAAGAAAAAGAGATTCACCAAAGAAGATACATTTGCGATAAACCACTCAATAGTTAGTAATAATTGAATGTGTAATGCATAATCAAAGCCTAAAGTTCACACATATGGGTTTCAGACATGATATAGAGTTATGCAATGAAATTAAATTTGATTGTAAGTCCTTTATCATCTTTTTGAAGTTGATCTGATTCATTTAAATATTTAGTGAGTGTTTCTACATTTTAGTAAGTATTTGGTGCTTCAAGGCTAGGTCTGTTTTATCTCCTTTTCTTGAGTGGGGAAGAATCACCAGGGGTCTCATTTGTTAAACTTTCCATAGATTTCATCCTAAAAGTGTACGCATGCACAAAAGCTAGATTTTGCGTACGCACAAAAGTTTTCAGATTTATAAAACCATAAAAACACAGAACTTGAGCAAAAATCCCTTTTTGAATTTCAGTCAGGGGAAGTACGCATATGTGCGTACGTGCTTCTCCAACCCGACTACTCCCCGAAATAAGCATATATGGAGCTTACAACGCCTAGTTTCACTATGCATAACCTCATCTGCATATAATTTCCATGCATATTCCATGTCACAAGTGACACCATATTTTATATCGTTAAAGGTATAAGACATCAAGAAAAGAAAAAATGAGATACTAGTATAAATGCCATTTGTGCCATACACAGTTTTTATTGCTAAAAATCATCCAGTATTCTTGTTATGTTTTAGCATAAATATATCAAAATCCATAAAAACTAAACTGTTTACAATAGTTCTCAGATAAATATTTTGAATTAAACAATTAAAATCAAATTTAATTTATGCAGTTTTGTTGATAATGTGAGCATCTTTTAGCAATTTTTTTGCGTATATTTATTTTGTCACTGACAAAGCAGCCTATTTTAAAAAGGAAACATGCAAATTACCATTTTCTTCAAGTTGTATCCTTGAAATAAAGTTGTATTTTTCATAATGTTGTGGAGATGCCTTCACATGGATATTATCACTGGACCTATTCAAACCAGATGATATAGACGGTTCTACCGAATCCAGCAGTGTCCTTCACAATATTGAAGTGTGTATCATTGATCATTGTTCTCACAAAAATATTTTCTTATAACATTAGATATGCATTTATGAGTTACTGTGCACCTATAGCACTCCTTGCTGTCATTTAAACAGCATACCACAGGAAAAGAGATGAAGCGCATCCACTAAACATGCCTAAATTTGTTAAATTTTTTACTTCTGCGTAATGATTTTATGTAATTTCAGCGATTATCTCCATTAATGAGAGTGGAATATTTAATGTAAATGTGTACATCGAAATTAAAACAGATTTTAAAATCATTGTTTTCTTCATTACTTTTCTCACTCCAGGAAAAAGTGCATACGCATGGTCTAGAATGTCCATACATTGCGTACATATTTACTGCAAGTTTATTTTATATAAATCCCAATATGTGCTTGGTAAATTGCGTATGCATTTTCTATGCCCATTTTGTGCACGTTTATATATGAGACCCTTGGTGTTTAACTCATGGATTTCTTTAAGACACGCTGTGCATTTGACCATTTGTGCTTGGTTTAAAACAACATACATTTGACTGGTTATTCCTTAAGTTTAAAGGGGTTTCTTTGTTTGAAGTTAATTAAACTGTGGGGTAAGTTTGTCATACTCAATCCAGATGGTGTCACGTGACCTGGGTGTCTGAGACCTTCAACTATGGAAGTTTAAAGTTTATTTATTTGTATAGCGCTTTTTACAATATAAATCATTGGAAAGCAACTTGTTGAAAGTTTCAACAATACAGATGCTGGTCATATTATTAGAATATCATCAAAAAGTTAATTTATTTCACTAATTCCATTCAAAAAGTGAAACTTGTATATTATATTCATTCATTACACACTGATATATTTCAAAAGTTCATTTATTTTGATGATTATAACTGACAAACATTTGAAATATATCAGTCTGTGTGTAATGAATGAATATAATATACAAGTTTCACTTTTATAATGGAATTAGTGAAATAAATCAACTTTTTGATGATATTCTAATTATATGACCAGCACCTGTGTTTAGTACTAGTTTATACATGGGGACTGTCAGTTTATGTGCATATGACAGGAATTTTCAGAAAAAAAAGAATACTATTAACAGCAATTATTATATGATGCAATCACACTTGTAGCAATATGTGTTAGTTCTGCAGAGGTGGAAAGAGTACAACAATATTCTACTCAAGTAAAAGTACCATTACATTAATGAATTTTTACTTAAGTACAAGTAAAAGTACCAGTCTAAAAATCTACTCAAGTAAAAGTAAAAAGTAGCCCATTTAAAATTTACATTTTAACAGTGGGAGGGAGTCAAAAATGGGACAGGCCAAGGGTGTCAAACTCAGTTCCTGGAGGGCCACAGTCCTGCACAGTTTAGATATAACCCTAATAATAAAACAGAATAATAAAACATTTGGGCTGTTACCAGGCAAATCAGTATCAACAAACTCATCTTTTAATGCAGAGGAAATGCAGAAGATGCATTGGAAGTGGCATTTAAATGTATTACACTGTTTAGTGCAGGACAAGAATGCATTTAACCTGCAGTTACAAATGCATGAATAATGTTTTGATATACAAGACATAAAATGTTGAATACTCATTTTGAAATGATAAGAAATTAATTATTTAAAAAAAATCAAAAGATATTTTAAATGTGAAATTAAAATGGCCAGTATGTGTCAGCAAGTCACAGTTAATAAGTGAGTCATTGCGACTGAACCGAATCATTTAAACGGTTGATTCATTCAGGAACGAAACACTGTCACGTTGCTCAGAGACGCAAAACTGTGCTTTGGTGGCTGTGTTTGGAATTATTTTCTGTTGTAGAAATAGAGCTAAAAAAGGCAATATGGTGTCTAAAACGCAAGTCTCTTAATTAACTTGTTTACTGAACTGTTATGTATATATTCATGATGATTTTTGGAGGAAAAGATGGCATTCTTTGTGTGATTTTGATTTAATATATGAAATTATATAAATATGTGAATTTTCTGCCCCTATATCTTCAATTTTGTGATCATTCTAAATGCATTTTAGGAGACTGAATCACACAGTGAAAGAATGCACTATAAATGCGCGCGCACATCATTAAAACAAAAATAGCACACTCCTCACCACTGTCTTTTTGGCTAATTTGTGCAAAACCTCTTGCTAAAATGTCAAAGCTTCATTTTAACCACCAATGCAACGATGCAATTATTTAGCTTACCTCTACATTCTTGTGAAGGGTTGATGTCTTGTCGAGATTTTATAAGCTGCTAGTTTGGTCTTCCTAGGCAAGTACAGCTTACACTGCATAATAGAGCATACATATGGCCAGGGGTTCACTTCATTTCCTTCGAGTTCAACTTCAGAATATGACGGGGTTTCGTTTTCAGCGGTGTCTGCACCACTAACGCCTGTTTTGTCCGTCTGCATCTTTCTTGTGATTTTAGCGCCAGTTTGCCCTCCTGCCCATTTACTGCCGTAGTTTCCAGGGAGCGAATTTTTTTTTTTTTTTTTTTTTTTTTTTTTTACTCAGTAATTAATGTGTTTTAAAATGTAGCGAAGTGCAATACTTCAAACAAAATATACTTAAGTAAAAGTAAAATTACAGATTTAAAAAATTACTTTAAAAAGTATTAGTACACAAAAAAGCTACTCAATTACAGTAACGTGAGTAAATGTAATTCGTTACTTTCCACCTCTGTAGTTCTGTATGTTGTTTCAGGGTTAGCATCATCTGAGGTCCTCTGGGGGGATGTCTCTTCTCAGGTGTTCTGGATCCAGACTGGAGCTTGTGTAAATCCTAGTTACCACGGATGTAAATCTTGTTGCAAAACAGAGAAACAAATAAAGACATAATTAGCGTAGCTGCTGTTCAAACCAAGTAAAATTAAGTAGTTTAACACAAGCTAAAGAATAATAATGCGCATTTGATCAAATACAACTGCAGTCACAAATTATGAGATACATTATTTGTATGCTTGGCAAAAGAGATGTGTTTTTAATCTAGATTTAAACAGAGAGAGTGTGTCTGAACCCCGAACATTATCAGGAAGGCTATTCCAGAGTTTGGGAGCCAAATGCGAAAAAGCTCTTCCTCCTTTAGTGGACTTTGCTATCCTAGGAACTACCAAAAATCCAGCGTTTTGTGACCTTAGGGAGCATGATGGATTGTAGCATGGTATAATGTTAGTTAGGTACACAGGAGCTAAACCATTTAGGGCCTTGAAGGTAAGTAATAATAATTTGTAACTGATACGGAACTTAATAGGTAGCCAGTGCAGAGACTGTAAAATTGGGGTAATATGATCATATTTTCTCGACCTGGTAAGGACTCTAGCTGCTGCATTTCGGACTACCTGTAGCTTGTTTATTAAAGATGCAGGACAACCACCTTGAAGTGAATTACAATAGTCCGGTCAAGAGGTCATGAATGCATGAACTAGCTATTCTGCATCAGAAACAGGTAACATGTTTCCTAGATTGGCAATGTTTCTTAGATACAAGAATGCGTTTTTATAACTTGGGAAATATGGTTTTCAAAAGACAAGTTGCTGTCTAATGTAACACCCAGATTTTTGACTGTAGAGGAAGTAACATTGCATCCGTCTAGTTGCAAACTGTAGTCTACTAGATCCTGTGTACTGTTTTTTGGTCCAATAAATAATATCTCTGTTTTATCCAAATGTAATAGGAGAAAATTATTGGTCATCCAATCTTTTACATTTTTAACACACTCTGTTAGCTTAGATAATTTAGAAGTTTCATATGGTCTCTCAATAGTTGGGAGTATAGTATAGTTGAGTATCATCATGTGGTTTTATTAACAAAGTTCGGGAGGAGCACGATCAGATAATCATCCAATTTGGCACAGGTGCATCTTGTTTAGCTAATCATCTTAACTAGCACACAAGCGTATACATATCCAGTCTTCCTACCTCGTATCCCACGACAAGTTTTCGGCATCCCTCCTCCACCCTAATTCCTCACTTCTAATATATTTATCCCAAATTAGGGATAGGGGGTGTTATTTGGGTTCAGGCTATGCTCCGGGCCCGGACCCCTCCCCCAGGACAGCACGCCAAAATATGCCTACTATTCGCCTTCAGATTAGATGTAAGGGTGAAATTGTGAAAGCATAATAGTGGAAACTAATCCCATATTTTCTAATATTACCAAGGAGCAACATGTATATTGAAAATAGAAGAGGTCCTAGGACAGATCCTTGTGGCAATCCATATTTTACTGGTGATACATGAGATGAGTCCCCATTTAAATTAACAAAATGGTAGCGATCGGACAGGTGCTTGCCCTTGAATACCTGTATAGTTTTGGAATCGATCTATGAGTATGTCATGATCTATGGTGTCAAACACAGCACTAAGATCAAGTAAAACTAGCAATGAAATGCAGCCTTGATCTGATGCAAGAAGCAAGTCATTTGTATTTTTAAGTAGTGCCGTTTCTGTGCTATGGTGGGACCTGAAACCTGATAATTTTTTTCAGGAAGGAGCATAATTGAGCAGACACAAGTTCTAAAATTTTAGATATAAATGGAAGGTTTGAAATGGGCCTATAATTTACCAGTTCACTAGGATCTAGTTGTGGTTTCTTAATAAGAGGCTTAATAACTGCCAGCTTGAATGGTTTTGGGATGTGACCTAAAGATAACGACAAGTTAATAATATTGAGAAGCAGTTCTTCGGCTACAGGTAACAATTCTTTCAGTAATTTAATGGGTACAGGACCTAATAAACATGTCATTGGTTTCGATGCAGTGATAAGTTTATTTAGCTCTTCCTGTCCTATAGTTGTAAAGCACTGCAGTTTATCTTTGGATGCGATGGATAAAACTGAAGTACTGGACACTGTAGAATCTAAATTTTTTTCTTGTATTTCTGATGTTATCTATTTTATCAGTGAAGAAATTCATAAAGTCATTACTATTAAATAATCAGGAAGGTTATTTGCGAATCTGTCTTTGGTGGCTGGAAGCCACGGTAACGCTGAGCCATATAGTTAATATCAGTAATATCATGCTGCGTATGCCCGATACAAGGAAATGGTCGGTAACATAATCACTTTGAGGTACGATATCTGTATCAGTAAGATCGATTCCATGCAATATAATTACATCTAGTGTATGATTAAAATGATGAGTCGGTCTGGTGTAGGGCTGTGCAAAAAATCGAATGCGATTTTCATGCGCATCTTGTCAGTAAAGGCACTCCTGTGATTAGTAGTATATCTCCAGCACGTGTGTTCAGATCAGGATTGCCAGGTTTTCAAAACAAAACCTGCCCAATTACTTCTCAAAACTAGCCCAATCGCGTTTCGCAAAATTTTTTTTTTTTTTTGCGGTGTTCCCTTGGTAAAATTAGCATTTTAGGGCCTAAACATCATGTTATTTGTATTGGGGTCGCTTTGACCCGCCGCAATGAAAAATAACCCCAGACTTGGCAACACTGGTTGGCCTTTACTACACAGAGCCGTAGTTCACTGACAATCTACACAAAATCGATTTCAAAATCGGAGGCGATTCTTTGTCGATTTTGAAATCGATTTTGTGTAGCTTGTCGGTGGACTATGGCTCTGTGTAGTAAATACTGCTCCACCTGAACCAGTGTTGCCAAGTCCGTGGTTGTTTTTCATGTCCATGGGTTGAAGCGACCCCAATACCAATAACGTGATGTTTAGGCCCTAAAATGCTAATTTTACCAAGGCAACGCTGCCAGAAATGTGTATTTTAACCCCGGGATGCATTTTTTTTTTTTTTCAGGGAACCTCCTGGAAACGCAATTGGGCTAGTTTTGGACAAGTTTTGAGAAGCAAGTGGGCAGGATTTGTTTTGAAAATCTGGCAACCCTGATCTGAACGTAAATGCTGGAGATGTACTTCTAATTACATGAGCGCCTGAGATGCGCATGAAAAATCGCATTCAATTTTCTGCACAGCCCTAGCCTGGTGACATTTTGCTTGACTCCAAAATAGTTTATTAGGTCAGCAAATGCAAGTCCTAATGCATCATTTGTATTATCAATGAGAACATTAAAATCTCAGACGATTAGGTCTTTATCAACTGTAACCAAAAGGTCTGAGAGGAAATCTGGAAATTATTTTAGGAATTCTGCATACAGCCCTGGTGGTCAATACACAGTAGCCAGAGAAAGAGATACAATAGATTTAATTTGCATATCTGACAGTGTAACATTAAGCAGAAGTATTTCGAATTAGTTAAACCTGTATTGTGTTAAACACAAAATAAAAAAAAATAAAATATGTTTTTGTTCATTTATTTTTTGGTTTAATCATGGCATGATTTTTTTTCTAGATTCTACATTAAATGTATATTTTGGCCCCACTATTTGGGGACACAGTCTTAATAGTTTGGAAATCACAAGTACTTCTATCATTTAAGCTGGTAGAACAAAAGTCATCAAAAAGTCATCATAGTAGTTATTTGAGAATTGTCTTACTAGTCCTATGGAGCGAAGTGTCCTAGAGATGTTTTCCAAGAGGAGTTCCGCTCTGACTCTGCTGGGGTGCAGGCCACCAGCGCAAAAAAAGCCTAGGACGCTCCCAGAAAAGATTCCAATTATTAACAAATAGCAGTTTCTGTTATTTACATCATGACAAGTCTACTGAACCTTTCATGTCCTCGTCGATACGTGGGGAGTGGTACTTATGATCGTAGCCGCTCACGTCTCGATAAGGCTCCTGAAATCTCTCTTCAGTGTCTCCATCTGTCGTGATGTTGTTAACCCCGGTGTGAAGCACGACCGATCTGGGTCTCTCCTCGGCCTTCAGGATCGCTGGTATCTGCGCAGAAACAACGAGAACACGAGCACCAGGCAAACAGTGAGTGTGCACTTTACCTTCATAGCACAGATGTGTCAGACGATGGAGTCTCCAACGATCACAGCATCACGTTCCATCTCACTATTGGTGTCTGAATGTCTCAGTTCCTACAGTTGCTTTAAAGGGTTAGTTCACCCAGATAGAAAAATAGTGTAATTAATAACTTACCCTCATGTTGTTCCAAACCCGTAAGACCTCTGTTTATCTTTGGAACACAGTTTAAGATATTTTAGATTTAGTCCGAGAGCTCTCAGTCCCTCCATTGAAGCTGTGTGTACGGTATACCGTCCATGTCCAGAAAGGTAAGAAAAACATCATCAAAGTAGTCCATGTGACATCAGAGGGTCAGGTAGAATTTTTTGAAGCATCGGAAATACATTTTGGTCAAAAAATAGCAAAAACGACGACTTTATTCAGCATTGTCTTCTCTTCCATGTCTGTTGTAAGAGAGAGTTCAAAACAAAGCAGTCTGGATATCCGGTTCGCGAACGAATCATTCAGTTCACCAAATCGAACTGAATCGTTTTAAATGGTTCGCATCTCTAATATGCATTAATCCACAAATGACTTAAGCTGTTAACTTTTTTAATGTGGCTTACACTCCCTCTGAGTTCAAACAAACCAATATCCCGGAGTAATGCATGCACTCAAACAGTACACTGACTGAACTGCTGTGAAGAGAGAACTGAAGATGAACACAGAGCCGAGCCAGATAACGAACAATAGACTGACTCGTTCACGAGTCAAGAACTGGTTGCATCAGTTTTCGGATCACCAGTAGTTCTTTCGGACAGTTCGATTCAATAAACCGGTTGAAGAAAACAGTTCACCGGTTCTTTTGCGCTCGACGTAATGGCGTCATTTGCAATGATTGCCCTTGATTCAAGCCTTCGGTTTACCCGCGCTCATAACACTAGCACAGAATCAGTTCAGAATCTGCTTCACACTGAATCACACATGCGCAGTATCATCACCTCCTCGGTTCTCGAATCGGACACATCTGACAGAAACGGTCCTTGACTCGAGAACGAGTCTGTTGTTCATTATCTGGCTCGGCTCGGTGTTCATCTTCAGTTCTCTCTTCACAGCAGTTCAGTCAGTGTACCGTTTGAGTAAATGAATTACTCCGGGATATTGGTTTGTTTGAACTCAGAGGGAGTGTCAGCCACATTAAAAAAGTAAACAGCTTAAGTCATTTGTGGATTAATGCGTATTCGAGATGCGAACAGTTTAAAATGATTCAGTTCGATTTGGTGAACTGAATGATTCGTTCGCGAACCGGAAATCCAGACTGCTTTGTTTTGAACCCTCTCTTACAACAGACACGGAAGAGAAGACAATGCTGAATAAAGTCGTTGGTTTTGCTATTTTTGGACCAAAATGTATTTTCGATGCTTCAAAAAATTCTAACTGACCCTCTGATGTCACATGGACTACTTTGATGATGTTTTTCTTACCTTTCTGGACATGGACCGTATACCGTACACACAGCTTCAATGGAGGGACTGAAAGCTCTCGGACTAAATCTAAAATATCTTAAACTCTGTTCCGAAGATAAACGGAGGTCTTATGGGTTTGAAACAACATGAGGGTAAGTTATTAATTACATAATTTTGCTATCTGGGTGAACTAACCCTTTAAGCGCATCACTGTGTTGTTCTATATTTCTTAGTGAGCAGATTATGTTGTTTTCTATGTCCCTTTACGAAAGGAAAATATATTTACCAATATATTTCTTAAAATATATTGTAATATATTATTTTCCCTTTTTATTTTCTAATATATTATATATTTGAATACATTGAATAATATATTGACGATACATATATTATATAATATATTGCAAAATATACAAATGATTGCCGCTTTCAATATATTGCAATATATTGTAAAAAATAAATGTTAAATCCCATATAGAAGAATATATGCCTAATATATTACATGATATTTTCCAATATACTGCAATGTATTTTTGTTTCATAAGGGGTCTCAGCTTGGTTTGCTACAAATGCTGAGTTTGGTTCACTTATAACATACATTTGAAAACACAACACACACCAACTATATTTCGAATTTGTAATTTGAATAGTTTATAGAGTAAATCTGCTGTAATCAAAACAGAAGCTTTCTGGTCCACCTGCAGTTATTTTTTTTAATGAATTAATGAATTAATTAATTCACTTGCAAAAATAATAGCACTAAAATATATATATTATTAATAGCAAAGTATGACATGTCTGTTAATTCTGTGGAAATCAAACAAGCTTTTAGATAGAGCTTTTGCAATAAAAATATAATAAAATAAAATATAGTTTGTGTCACAGGAAAATTAACTCATATTTCAATATGTTATATACATTTATTTGTGTAATTTGTGGAGCACTATGGACCATGCAGGTAGATATTTTAAAATAAACACTGGAAAATTAGAAAAATATTATTTAAAAACAAAGCCTCCTGTTCAGTGCCTGGCCAGAGCTCACAGATGCATACTATTCATGGTCCCCACTAATTTTGAAACTGTTGCTGCAGCTGTCTCTCTTCATCAGCACACAATTTTGTGTTTTGGGGAGCTTAAAAGAATGTCCAAACAGTGTAGCCGGGAGCAATTTGAGTTCCGGCCAGCAGACACTGTGATATCCCAGCAGGCATTTGGTACAGGTAATGAGAAAAGATTAGCTGCCTTACATGTCATTAAAAACTCCATTAATTATGTGAAATTGGTCATTATTTGCTTCTGTGCATAACACTGGAATCAATTAGTCTCAGAGAGATTGCCACCACAGTAAACTGTTGGGGTAAACAATTACAAACTTTAGTTTTTCAGTGCAGTTACAAAATGGTATACTAGCCAAATTTAGTGTACAACAATCAGGTGTTCCGCAAAATGGACTTTGAATAATGATTCAGGATTAAAATCAGTGGGTTAAATGAAATGAAATGATTACTACAGCTAAGTGAAAGTGAAAAAAAAAATGCTATAATTATAGCTGAGCACTATGTTGTTATGGCTTAGTCGTAGATTAAAGCTGAATATATAATTTATTCAATGATACAATACTTATTATCCTAGTTTAATGTACATCTTAAAGTATGCCATTTGTAAAATGTAAACACAAATGGAGATGAAGAGGTATTATTTAAAACTCTGGTCCAAAAAACAAACAAATAAATAAATAAATCATAAGAAATAGTTGCTGGTGGATTTTTAATATTATTTAGAATCCGTCCATAAAGGCCAAGTCGACAGTCAGATACCGTCTAACTGTAATCTTAGAGCAATGTAATGGCCCATCTGCAGGTGAAGTGAGGTGACAACACAGTCGGTTTGCTGAGCCTTGGCTTAAAGGATCCTAATGGGATCAAATAAGAATCCTCAACGATTCAAACAGGATTCTACTGGATAAACCAAATTCCTACAAGATTTTGTGTTCTTACATGAGAGAATTATATTAATAGTTATACTGTATAAGCTTTTCGGAAACATACTTGTGGAATTTAATTAAAGTCTCGCAATGGGACAGTTAAAGAAAGTCACACTTGCCGCTTTAAAATCCTGACATATTTTCTTTAAATTCCATCCATCCTTTCATTTTATCCTATTTGTAATCATAACTTTCTGTCATTTATCTTTGGGCACAATAATTTGATTTTAAAGTCACAGCTGAAGATCAGTGAATAGCCACATTTAGTTATTTATTTGAAAAAAATAAATAAAATAAATGAAAAAAAAAAGTTTAAAATTGAGAATATGGAGCTCAAACACATAAAAAAAAATAAAAAAAAATTGCTAATTGGTTTTGATCCTATGTGGCCAAAAAGTAACAAATTATGCAATCTGAAATTTTGATTGAATTTCTGATAAAATTCCTTAAATGTAAATGAGATCTTTTTAACTGTGTAACAGACTATTTAAATAAAATGCATATAAATATCAATGTAACTATATCTCCCATAATATGTATATTTAAGATGATATTTAAATGCTTAGTTTTATGAAGTTTTATAATTATACTAAAAGGCCTTTTACTTGCTAAATCACTGTCTAAGACTTGATGGCTGCTCTGTCAATTCTTCATCATCAGTTAAGAACCTAGGTGTGCTATTTGATAGCAATCTTTCCATAGAAAGCCACCTTTCTAGCATTTGTAAAACTGCATTTTTCCATCTCAAAAATATATCTAAATTACGGCCTATGCTCTCAATGTCAAATGCAGAAATGTTAATCCATGCATTTATGACCTCAAGGTTAGATTATTGTAATGCTTTATTGGGTGGTTGTTCTGCACGCTTAGTAAAAAACTACAGCTAGTCCAAAATGCAGCAGCAAGAGTTCTTACTAGAACCAGGAAGTATGACCATATTAGCCCGGTCCTGTCAACACTGCACTGGCTCCCTATCAAACATCGTATAGATTTTAAAATATTGCTTATTACTTATAAAGCCCTGAATGGTTTAGCACCTCAGTATTTGAATGAGTTCCTTTTACATTAAAATCCTCCATGTCCGCTACGTTCTCAAAACTCAGGCAATTTGACAATACCTAGAATATCAAAATCAACTGCGGGCGGCAGATCCTTTTTCTATTTGGCACCTAAACTCTGGAATAACCTACCTAACATTGTTTGGGAGGCAGACACACTCTTGCAGTTTAAATCTAGATTAAAGACCCATCACTTTAACCTGGCTTACACATAGCGTACTAATATGCTTTTAATATCCAAATCCGTTAAAGGATTCTTAGGCTGCATTAATTAGGTAAACCGGAACCGGGAACACTTCCCATAACACCTGATGTACTTGCTACATCATTACAAGAATGGCAACTACGCTAATATTAGTCTGTTTCTCTTTTATTCCGAGATCACCGTAGCCACCAGATCCAGTCTGTATCCAGATCAGAGGGTCACTGCAGTCACCCGGATCCAGTACGTATCCAGACCAGATGGTGGATCGGCACCTAGAAAGGACCTCTACAGCCCTGAAAGACAGCGGAGACCAGGACAACTAGAGCCCCAGATACAGATCCCCTGTAAAGACCTTGTCTCAGGCGACCACCAGGACAAAACCACAGGAAACAGATGATTATTCTGCACAATCTGACTTTGCTGCAGCCTGGAATTGAACTGCTGTTTTCATCTGGTCAGAGGAGAACTAGCCCCCTAACAGAGCCTGGTTTCTCCCAAGGTTTTTTCTCCATTCTGTCACCGATGGAGTTTTGGTTCCTTGCCGCCGTCGCCTCTGGCTTGCTTAGTTGGGGTCACTTCATCTAATCCGATACCATTGACTTGATTGCAATGAATGCACAGACACTATTTAAACTGAACAAATTACATTACTGAATTCAATGATGAACTGCCTTTAACTGTCATTTTTTGTCAGGGACCAGGCAGTTCCGGTCCCTGACAATCAACAACGATCCCAGTCACCTGAGTATTAACCAGCCACACCTGCCATGCATTACGTAATCCAATCACTGACAGTAAAAGAGCTCTCACCCGCACCACAGATCCCTGTCAAGCCTCCAACAGGAACAGTCTCTTCTCTCTCGTCTCCTGAAGCTCTACTTTCCAGATGTAACGCATACTCACCTTTTGGTGTTACACTAACCTGTGTCTTTGTTCTGCTGCCCTCAGGACCGCTGATCACCAGCTCTTTACCTGGGATTCAATGGTCGCTGAAATCTCTTGTGATTCTCCTGAGTAGTTACTGGCTTCGGCACCTAAGAAGAAAGAGAACGTTAGTGAATGATCTGTGACTGTGGCTTTGACGTTACAAGAACCTAGTGAACTTGCCTGCCTGGACTACTAATCCATGTGACACTCAGAGCACCTATATCTTCATTGAATATTCAACGAGCACTTGAGGACACTGATTCACCACACTTGTACATATATCACTCAATAAATCACTCTTCTGAATTCACCTACCTCTGTCTCCTGAGTATATCCTGACAATTTTGCATTGACACACTGTTTTCCTAATGAATGTTGTTCAGTTGCTTTGACACAATGTATTTTGTTTAAAACATTATATAAATAAAGGTGACTTGACTTGACTAAATAGAATGAACTATCAGATGATATAAGGCAACAGGTGTGCAACAGGATTCACTTAACATCATTTTAAATTTAGAGTAAGAAATTACTGTATAAATATGATTTTGATGATGTTTTATAAGGTTGAAAACATTTTCATTAGGATCCTCAGAAAATTCCAGTAGGATTCCTTTAGGAGTAGGGATTTTTGAGTGTTAGATCATGTACTACGCCTGTACTGTTATTCCCAAATGTTTCACAAACTAAGTATTAAAATAAGTGTAGGGGGTTATCAATGATGTGCTGTCATGTAAAAAAAATCAGACCATGCTGCTTCCATCTTCCTATTGTGCACCCTTGAATACCATCATGGTGAATCTCATATGGAATCTCCTTGTCATTGCCAGGATCATTCACAGGGCGTCAGTGAGTAACGTCTTGGTTCCGTATGTAACCCTTGTTCCATGAAGGAGGAAACGGAGACGTCACGTCAGTGATGACTGATGAATTGGGACCAATCCACTTTGAGTGTAACTGATCGAGCCAATGGACACTGGCATGAGGATTTCACATCTGGCTGCCACACCCCACAGTGCTGGTATAAGAGGCAGCAGGTGCACTTCATTCATTCAGGCTTTTGCTGAGGAGCCAAGCTGGTGACCTGGCAGCTCAGCGGTGGTATAGCAACTTTGGTGATGCGACAGGTTACAAACATAACCGAGACTTTCAGTCGGTTCCCTTTCAGTTGTTCAACATCACGTCGGTGATGACTGACGAATTAGGATCCCTACCAATACTCCACAGGTGCTGGCCCCTCCAGTGTCCTGTGTAGGCCTCCTGATCCTTCCTATATGGCAGACGATAGGAGTGGGTTCTACACAGAGAAGGTCGACTCCAGCTGTTCCTCGCAACCCAAAAGGTGGACTTGGATAACACTAGGAAGGTGTGCCCTTCCATTTGGAAGAGGACACACTGCTGAGTCACTCGTGTAACCCAGAGGGGCCCTACTGCACATGGACGTCTCTGAGATGGCTCAAGGCTGCATCATCCATGTCTGGTCACCAGAGTGCTGGAGGACTCAATAGGGTCTGCTCAGTCAGGGGACTCCCTTGAGAACTAGGCATCCAGGTCACCTCAAGCTGACTCCGAACTGAGCCGCTCACTGCCACTACCCATTTGAGGTAAGAACAAAGGAGGAAACCGGCTTGACACACAGGCTATAGAACCTAGCAAAGGTGTTAGGAGTTGCCTAGCCTGCAGTAAATGTCTGCTAGCGAGGCACCATGAGCCAGTGCCCAGGATGATGTGACACCCCTATTGGAGTGAGCACGCAGCCTGAATGGGCATGGCACACCTTCTGCTTCATAGGCCAAGGTGATGGCATCCACTATCCAGTGTGTCATACTTTACTTGGATACAGCCTTCCACTTCTCCTGTCCAACATAACAGAAAAAGAGCTGTTCTGACGTCATCAATCTCTGAGTTTTATCCATATACTGTCACAGTGCATGTTCAGGACAGAACAAACTAGGGCTGGGTCTGCTTCCTCCAGGGGCAGTGCTTGCAGGTTCACTACCTGGTCCCTGAAAAGGGTGGTAGGAACCTTGGCCATGTAAACGGGCCGGGGTCTCAGTGTTGCATTGGAATCAGCTGTCTCAAAATCAAGGCACGATTCGTAGAAAGAAAATGCCTGCAGGTCCCCCAATCTTTTGATTGAGGCCAATGCATTTAGGAGTAAGGTTTTCTTAGAAAGAAACTTCAACTCGACTGACAGCAAAGGCTCGAAGGGGGCAGCATGTAGGGCTCTTAGCACCAATGCCAAATCCCAAGAGGGCAGGGAGAGAGGCCTAGGAGGATTTGACCTCCTTGCCCTCCCTAAGAAACTTGATGACCAGATCATGCTTCCCCACCGACCTCCACCCTACAGGGTTGTGATGGGCAGAAATAGTAGCAACATAAACTTTAAGAGTGGAGGGGGACAGCCTATGATTCAACCCTTGCTGCAAGAAGGAAAGTATGGTTCTGACCGAACTTCTCTGAGGGTCATTCTGGTGTGAGGAACACCATTTGATGAACAGGCTCCCCTTCAGCACATGGGCTGTCTCGTGGACGGAGCATGTGCTGAAGCTATAATGGGAGCTATCTCCTGGTGTAGGTCTCCTAAAACCTCCGGTCTGCAATGGGGTGCCAATCTCCAAAAAAAAAAAAAAAAACAGATCCTTCCTCAGAGGAATCGGCCAGGGAGGGGCTGTCGCAAGGAGCATGAGTTCCGGCAACCAGGTCATGTTGGGCCAATATGGAGCCACTAACAAGATCTGGTCCTCATCCTCCCTGATCTTGCACAGTGACTGTGTGAGCAGGCTCACTGGGGGAACGCATATTTGCGCAGGCCCCAGGGCCAGCTGTGTGCCAGTGCATCTGTTCCAAGCTTTGCTTCATTACAGAATAGAACCACTGGCATTGAGTGGTTTCTGGAGATGCAAACAGGTTTACCTGAGCAACTCAGGACTGTCTCCAGAACACCTGAACTGGTGGAGTCTCCACTCTGCTGGAAGTGCTGCTCTAGACTCTCCTGGGATATGGATAGCACGAAGGGACATTAGATGCTTCTGACTCCATTCTGACATGCAACTGGAGTGTAAACTGCCTTTCCGGTTGATATATACAACAGTGACTGTGCGGACCAGAACGTCCCTGCACAAAAGACACCCTCTGAGGCAGCTCAGGGCAAGGCATACTGCCAGAAACTCATGGCAATTGATATGCCAATGCAGTTGGGGACACATCCAAACCCCTGACACTACGTGCCCATTATACGTGACTCCCCAGCATTGGCAGAGGCATCAGTGTATACCACAGCAAACATGGATAACAGTTTCAGGGGTACTCCGGCCCGAAGAAACGAGGGATCTGCCACGGGCTGAGGCTTCTATGGAAGGCCGGTTTAACCGACCTCAGCACTCTGCCATGGAACCAGTACTGAAGCGGTCTAATCTGGAGCAGACCGATCGTAACTACAGCCGCAGCTGCAGCCATATGCCCCAGTAGCCTCTGAAAGAATTTCAGTGGGAACGACATCCTGCCTGATAAAGTCTTGAGGCATTTCAGCACTGACTGAGCACCTTCCTGGGAGAAGTGTGCTGTCTGGCTAACTAAATCCAACTACATGCCGAGAAAAGAGATCCTCTGGATTGAGACATGAAAACGCATATCCTTCGTGGTCCAAACACAGCCTCAGCTCTGTTTTGTGTCTCTGAGCATGATGAAGGTGTTCATTCCTGAATGAATCAACCATTTAAATGATTCAGTTCAGTCACAATGACTCACTTATTAACAGTGACTTGCTGCCACCTACTGGCAGTTTTAATAGTTTAAGTTTGGAATTTAATGTATCTTTTCATGTTCAAAATAATTTCAAATATCAGTATTCAACATTTTGTGTTTAAAATATTAAAACATTATTACATTATACATAAACATCTGGTTCGATGAATGAGGGGTGCTCTTGGGCAACCCACTGCTGCCCGCTGGGCACTGCTTGTGCCTCAACCCAGAGATAAATGTGTGAAAACAAAACATTGCACGTCAGATAAGCAAAGCAGTGATTGCCTAATAGAACATGGTCACTCTGTACAAAAAGAGTCACAATCCTTTATTTTGAAAATTATGTCATTTAAGAAATGACCAATGCACAATTGCATACTCAAGTTAAAGTGACGTGCAATTTGATCTCTAAGGTTATATTTGGGTACTTGATGAATAGAATGAATAAAGTTGAAAAAATAAAAAAATAAAATAAAAAAAATAACTTCACACATAGAGAACACTATAAAGAGATAAGATCCAATGTTATTGAGAAAAAAAAAGAAAAAAAAAAAAACCACCCCGATCTTGTTTACAAGTCTCTTGCTAACAACCAACCTGTCAAAGATATAAATAGCAATACAATCCTGCCATTACAACCAACAAATTAATGTACATACTCCATCCTTATAGTTTTATTCTTTTTTTATTTATTTATTTTCACATTGTGTACAATCAAAAGCTCACTTCAGCTAACACAATGAATTTGACAGCACTCCGTTTAATTAGCAGCCCAGACTCTGTGTGACAAGAACAAAAGGACCAGTCCAAATTATTGTGTTTGGTTTGTCTGCATGATAGTGAATGCTCATGTAGCCCACTTACTGAGAACATTTGAAGAAAAGCAATGAACAATGTCCATCCTATTTATGTCAATCATAAATTCAATAAAGGCATTAAATTACAGCTAATTATCACAGTATTGTTGTAGAAATGATGAGGAGGAAGTGATGCTACTATAGGCCTACATAAGGATGAAAGGGCTTACTGTCATTTATGTTTGGTCACAGGATTTATTACTTGTTTTTAAAGTTTCAGCTGAAGATTTTCAGTGAATTATAACCCATATCAGATGACAGAAGTCATCAAAGGCATGTTGTAGATTGTTTTTATCACTTTGATAATTTAGAGGCCTTAACAATCAGTGCATCAGATATAATACAGTAGGCTTAATATGGTTTAATTTGGCCGGTTTCTCACATCGTCGTTTACATGTTTCTTATTTAAGTGTTTTTGACAGACGCAGAAAAGAGCTGCTTAAAGATTCATAAAATTATCCTTTTGTATACAGGTTTGGAATGATATGAAGGCGAATACTGTAAATTATGAGAAAATTAAAATCTTTGGATAAACTAATCCTTCAAATAATTTTCTCATTTAGTGTTACATATATGGATTTGGAGAAATTAATGGTGTTCTCCCTTTCAACATTGCATTACACAAACACATCTGTTTCGATGTGGCTTGTTGCTTGTTCTAGGTAAACACAGCAGTGCCACAGACAGCATGGAACCTTGTTTGCAAACTACTTCATTGAATAACCTCATTGAACAACGAGTAGAAAGTTCCTTTTCAAGATTTGTTTTGTTTTTCTCTTTCACCTGCTGTTCTGCATTGCTCCTCCCCATCTTGTACATTTCATAAAATATTGTTTTGCTTCAGCCTGTTCTGTATCTCTTATCATTTGATTGGCTTTTGTTGCTGAATTGATGCTGGCATGCAAACAACATGATCTGGCTTTCTTATATGAAAGTGCTTTGTATCTCAGTTTCTGGTTGAATTTAACATTTACCCTTCATGGTGCAGCCAGGCAGCAGGGCACAGAAGAAAAGGACAAAGACAATGTGAAATGTAATATCACAAAAGCAGGAGACTATTGACTTTTGCTGAATAAATCAGTGAATCTGTGCTTTTACTGTATGAATCAGCTGAGTGAATGATTCAGTGATTCATTCAAAGACAGGGACTTGTTTCATACCTGAATTAATCAGCATTTCTAAACAGACTGAATAGGAATAAGTGAATAATTCAATTTTCTTTTTTTTTTTTTTTTTTTTTTTTTTACAAACTGGTTGAATGAATGATTAAATAACTCACTCATAAAAAAAAATAAAATTTGCCACCACATACTGGTGTTGCAGTGTAACCTGCAAAATGACTCACTGAAAAATCCAAATTTCTGCACACATGGACAGTCTGTCTGTAATGTGCAAAAGCAGGCAAGTGGAAAAATGTGCACAAATAATGTTCTTTTTAAAAATGCATTAATTAATTAATAAATCAAAATGCCAGATTTTTTTAAAATAATGCATTCTCTCAAAGCTTGCTTCATAATACAGATGTTTTCCATTTTTAAGTTCATAATTGAATCATTAATCAAAGCATGTTCTATCTTTGACATTATATTAAATGGCCAGTTTTTAACATGCATTAACAAAACTGCTCTAATGTAGAACGTTGGCCTTTGAATATATTGTTCCTGATATTAATGCACTTAATAGCATTCTACAGTATATATGCACAGCCAAAAGACTCCACCAGGTACTAGTAAGGAACTAAAAATAATAAGACACCATTAGCCTTGATCTTACAGGAAGACTGTGACTTGTCATCATCAGAGTGAAAAGGTTCAGTGGACCCCCAAAGCTCCATTCTCCTGGTACTGTATGCCAGGAGGAGATACTTACATGGAGTTCTTTTAAGTCTGTGGCAGTGAGGCATTTTCCAGGAGCTTCTCCACCTCTTTTCTAAAGGGTGATAGTGTATTTCAGGCAGCATTTAGGACAGTGTGGCAGGATCAAAGGACGAAGGGCTAAGGGTTTTCTCCACCTACCTAATGAACACTGACCTGAAGAACAGTTACACAAGCCAGAAATCATGAAAGCAGAACCCAGTGTTTAAGACACAAGTGGCATTTCATAAATTTCAATACACACAGTAGTAACTGGCTGCAGGCAATTACAAGCATTTCACTTATAATGTCTTAGTTCTAGTTCAAAGGAAGTTGTGCAGCTCTTGCTGAATCCAGGATAAATGTATTATCGTCCTTATATGGTCATAGAGTGTGTCTCTTGAAGGTTTGCCTTAAGCAAGGCTTTTAACCAAATATTTTAATACTATGTTCAATAAGTTAAGAATCAAAACAGACTTAAGATTATGTAGATATCTGATTATGAAAGTCACACCTTACACACACACACACACACACACACACACACACACACACATACACACACCTATATATAGCCCAGTACATCAGCAGTTTTTGAAATACTCAGATTGGAACCAACAACCATTCCACGTTCAAAGTCACTTAAATCCCCTTTCTTCGCCATTCTGATTAGCAATTTGTGTTACCAAGCAATTGAACAGGTCTTATATAATAATAATAATTATTATTATTATTATTTTCATCATGGTCACATAGAGAAAACAGTCGAATTGAATTTTGTTCTGAAGGATAAGTATATTAATCAGTGGTGCTTTTTATCCAGTATACTATTTTTGTCACAAAAATGACACTTAATTAGAGATGCTGGTCTAAGAACATAAATAAGGTTGCTGCATGATGCTTTAAAAATTATATTAGACTATAACAGTTATTGTGTTGTGTGGTGCTTGTTAAGGCAAGGATCATTCCTATTAATTATTCTTTGAATTAGGGATTTGATCAAGGCCCTGACTAACTAAAAAATCAACATGCGGTAACTAATCACACACTGTTTATACTACAGACAGAAACCTTCGCCATGCTTGTTGAAGAGTAATGTCAATGCTAGTTATTGAATCGATTAAAGGTCTCCTCTATGTGGATGATAAAACAGGTAAACAGACAGACAGACAGACATACAGACAGAAAGACAGACGGACAGACAGACAAACAATCGTATGGATGGATAAACTAGAATTTCTTTGAGCCAATAAGCAGCCATTTACTGCAAACACTAATACTCACATTATCTTCATAAAATGCAAAAATTAAGAAAATATTTTAATATACTGTAGTAAATGTTGTGATTTTTAGTGAATTGCTATGTGGTTTCTAAGATGTTTAAGATGGATGGTCGTTGCAAGGATGCATTGCAAGATGGTTCCTAAGGTGTTATACTGTATGTGGTTGGTAAATGGTCCAAATCAAAAGATTACCTATGGTATAATAATATGTGGTCTATAATAGTTTTGTCACATGACCAAATTATTAGATATCAGTACCAATACCAATGAAATGTAATTATTATTAACACAGATTTCAACATAATATATATATATATATATATATATATATAACATTTTTAATTTAACTTAACATTGTTTAAAATACAAGTTAACAGTCTGTAATATTGTTACATTACTGAACTATTGTTTATTACTGAACTAAGAAACACTGTACAAATAATGAAACAAAGGTGTATAACAGGTGTGTCAGGTCTAACAGGTGTGTTTCAGTAAAGGTGTATTAAAACTGTTGAAGTTATCCGGCCAAAAGCAGACAGCAATTTTCTCTCTCTTTTTTTTCCTGTAATAATTGCTTTTTGAATAGTATTACTATTATTATATTGAAGGTTTATTAGTCTATATTTACACTGCAAGACCAAATGCAGTCTATTTGTCAGATTTTTTGTTATATCTGTTTACGGTCACTTAAGACATTGCACTGAGCACTTTTAAGTGTTTTTGCCAATAAGTGCATTTTGCCATCAACACACATTCTTCGCAGAGCATTTGCCCCTTGAGTAAAGTATGAGCAATAGTCATAATTGTTGTTGTTGCATTGTTTTCATTATTCTTCTTCGGAATTTACTAGTTCCCTTTCAGTCGGTCACTCTCAACGCCACGTCGGTGACCGACGAATGTGGGATATCGCTTCGATAGACCAATCTACTTCGAGTATAAACTAAACGAGCCAATGCACATTGGCATGCAATTATTGCATCCAGCTGCCGCTGAACACTGCATGAGTATAAGAAGGCAGCAGGTGCAATGCATTCCAGCTTTTCGCTTCGGAGCCGAGCATTAGTATCGCTCTGCTCAACTGTGTCTGCTGTGAACTACGAGCTCAGCACGCTCTCGGAAGCTTCGTGTTTTGGCGAGACGGCGCTTCAGCGGCGGTCGTTCCTGTGTCGAGTCGATTGCACACTTCAGGCTGCACTACCCCTGTCGTGTTGCAAACGGCCAATTCCCCTGTGCGCCTCAGCATTAAAAGAGCATTTCCTTAAGAGCAAATTTCTCTAAAAGAGCTTCACGGGTGCGTCTTTGTAAAGACGGCAGGTCGTCCTTATAAGGATGCCGTTTCACCCGTGCGTTTCTGGGTGCGGTCGTTACCTGGCAACGGGTGATGGCCATGATCACTGCCTCACGTGTCTGGGCATTGAGCATGCTGAGGTAGCTTTCGTGGATGAGTCATGTTCTCACTGCGGGAATATGACCATCTCGGAGCTGCAAACCAGTCTCCGCTACCTTCAGGGGGGCGGAGTCCCATTGCCGTGGCCGCAATCTGGGGCTCGTTCTGGCAGCCGACAGACGAGAACCACTTCCGGCAGTAGCGCAGATGGTTTGAGGGTCACAGTGGTGGCAAACCCCGCAGGGAACCAATCCCCTGGCGACCACCACTCCTCTTGCACCTCCGATCCAGTGGAGCAACCCACGGAACACACTGGGCCCTCTTCAAGGAGCATACCAGCGGTATCCAGTGGGACTCGCCCCGACCAGATGTCGATCTCAGCATCGGAGAGAGAGCTGTCGGATGACGATTCGGCTGCGCTACCTCCCTCTGGGACCGTGGCAAAGCCTGAGTCAGATCCCGAAGTGGCAGCTATGCTTTCCCAGGCATCCTCCTGGGCGCTGGCTCGTGGCACCTCGCTGACAGATATTTGTAGAGCTGCGGGCTGGGTGACCCCTATCACATTCGCTAGGTTCTATAGCCTTTGTGTAGAGCCAGTATCCTCCTGTGTTCTCACCTCAAACAGGTAGTGGCACTGAGAGGCCCCGGTTAGTGTCAGCTTGCTTAAACTGCTCCAGAGTGTCCGTACTGTAGACCCTGTTGAGATCCTCCATCACCCTAAGCAGCTGGACGCGGCGGAACGTCCGGCGCTAGGCCTTCATGATGTATCCGTGAGAACCATGGAAGGGTGGGTTCCATATTGAGACCTAAACAGTACTCGTATGTGTATAGTCCACGGTATAGCTTTAGAGCCCGTGTTTCCCCAGCAGACTTCTGCCTTCCCAAGAGGGTTTTTAATCACCTCAAATTTCTCTGTATACTCCTAAACGGATGCTATATGTGTATTTACCTCCGAGACCTCCTTCCGGAAGGATGGGGCTTCCGCAGTGTCCCGGTTCCAAGCGGACCGGGTACGTTTTCCCAGTGTTATCCAATCTCACCCAGTGAGGTAGTGCTTTGATAACGGTGAGTGGAGCTTCTTGTTCTGAGCCCCAGCCTACACCTAATAGGGGTGCAGGTGGCTCGCACAGGGCACTGGAAGGGGCAGCACCCATGGCGCTTTGATAGGGATCCCATATTCGTCACCGACGTGGCGTCGAGAGTGACCTACTGAAAGGGAACGTCTCGGTTACGTATGGTAACCCTCGTTCCCTGAAGGAGGGAACGGAGACGCCACGTCCCGTCGCCATGGTTGCTGTACCGCCGCTGAGCTGCCGGGTCCCCGGCTCGGCTCCTCAGCAAAAAACTGGAATGCATTGCACCTGCTGCCTTCTTATACTCACGCAGTGATCAGCGGCAGCTGGATGCAATAATTGCATGCCAATGTGCATTGGCTCGTTTAGTTTACACTCGAAGTAGATTGGTCTATCGAAGCGATATCCCATATTCGTCGGTCGCCGACGTGGCGTCTCCGTTCCCTCCTTAGGGAACGAGGGTTACCATACGTAACCGAGACGTTTTTCTGAAATTGAATCTATGGCAACTCAAATAACTATATTTAGAAAAGCTTTGAAATATAGTACAGTTAAAGGGTGATCTGTATTATTACCACAGCAAACTTGAGTCTCTATCTCAAACCCTCTAGCTCCACCAATAGCTAAAAAATTTAAGTAACAACTAAACTGTAAAACCTAGAAACGAGGCTCTGATTCATGAGCTCATGAAGTCCATGTCATATTATGACATGAATTTTCTGAAGAACCTACTATTTCAAACTCATTCTAGACCATTTTCTCAGATTTTACAACACCTTCTTCCGACCATGCTGACAAAAGGTTATCAAATTCAAATGTATTAGTTAAACTGATCGCAAACAATGCATGAACAAATTTGACAATTAGCATTAAAAATAAATAAAAACAATAATAAAAAAAAAGGACGGGATATCTCAGCAACGCTTCAGTGCATTGAATCAAAATTTATTACATGTAATCACTAGCAAAACCAGGTGGTGCCTGGTTTTTAGGGCCAGCTTCACCTAGTTGTCAAACGATATTACAAATTTGTTAATATTTTATAATTTCGACCATTGAGCATGCATCTCTCCTCTTTATAAGCATTGGAACCTGAATCCAATAATGTTTTTTTTTTTTTTTTTTTTTTTCAGTCAGATGCTTACCAGTTGTCTGATCTTCACCAAGATCACATGAACTTGTACAGATCAAGATCAGACAATGGTAACATAAACATTAAAATAAAAAACATTTTGATATCTCAAATTTGCTACATATAACTAATCGTCAGGGGCATGCATTGTTTTTGATGCAATATCTTTGGCATGCTACTGATTATTGCACTGAAACTTGATATGTCAAATCACTGCGATGCTCTGATGCTACCTCCATGATTGTTTAGCTTTGCATCTGATGTGTTTTGGCCCATAATTATTGCAGCTGAATTTATCATTTAGTTTTGTCACATACCTTTTATCACTGAAAGTAGAAAGACTCTCATTCAATTCAGAATTGAATTTCCTTAGCTAAATTAAAATTAAAATCAAACTTTTCTATTGCCATATTATTTGTGTAATAGGCGTGTTGTAAACACGACCTGACAATCCTGTAAAAGTCTTGACTGGTTTCATGCAAAAATACATAATTACAAATAGCTTTATGCTTTAGCTTTAGATTGATAATGTTGTGCATTATGTAAAATTTATCTTGCAAATTAAATGTTAAAATTCTCTACTTATTATAATTCACAAAATAAATAACGGTGAATGGCCATTAAGAAATCGGTACTGTAATAAGCTACACACAAGCAGAAGAAAGTTCCCATAATTTTATGTCCAAAATGGTTCAAGCACAACTTTAAATTCTTTATAAAGAAGACAATAGAATGAGTTTTCCTTGATTAGAATTTAAAGACATTCCCCTGACATAATGGCATTGTGCTGTATATGTGACTGTGAGGGACTGATAGACGATAGGAGAGCTGACGAGTATGTCACCGACTTTGCAAATAAATAAATAAATAAACAAAAACATGTCTTGAGAGTCCACTGCACAATGATGCACATTTGAACACAGTAATGCTCTTACAATTCAAGCAATGAAAGAAAAAAATACCCATGAGTGAGGTTTTATGTTTTTATATTAATTGCACAGGCAATGTACTTCTTTGAATATCAGCACAAAAATATGCTAATAATAAAAGTGGTGTTTAATTACTTGAATGAATCCGTTTTGTAATGAATCATGTGAACAAGTGATTCAACGGTCTGTTCACTTTTTTTGTTTCTAATTGAATCAGCCATTTTGAATTAATCATTTGATTTGAATGATTCAATAAATAATTTGTTATAAAATTGGATTTGGTGCCACCTACAGGCGGTTTTATTGCCATATTTATTTATCCATGACAGTCCTAAACCAGCCAAGGTGCCAGCAAAAAAAAAAAAAAAAACCTTTCAGCAAAATATTTTTTTATTTAGCAGTATTGACGCAAATTCATCCATTTCAGGCCCCAGAAGGGGGGGGGGGGGGGGCTTAAAAATAATAGCTTAATAAAATATGTAATCATTGTGTAAAATCTTCTACATTAGATCTATATACATTATTATGAGGAGACCAGAGTCAAGATATGTATAAGCTACAACGTAAAGGGTTTAAAAGGACTTAAAAATCATGAATTCATCATAAAGATAAAATTTGTACAATTGTGGTCAGAATTGTTGGTATATACTTTTTTTTTTTTATGAATATACTTCAATGACATTTTAGTCATAAGAACTCCTAAGGGTACTATTCTTTGTGGCCAACATGTATAAGAGAAAAAAAAAAAAACTTTATTTCGGAATGAGCTCCCCCCCCCAATTTTACATTATTATTCTTGAATAAAAGGTTAGATTTTTTAAAATAAAATATATACAGGTTTAACAATAAAGAATTATATTCACAGCCTTTTTTGATCATATTTGTCAAGGGTTCCAACAATGTGTTTTTCTTACATCAATCAAAATAAATGAATAAATGAATAACTGCTACACTGCTAGAATGATGCACTTGTTACAACTTCCCCATGTGACAACTAACCCCAGTCTCCTTTATGTATTGCTGTCTCCGGGGCATCATTTTGGAGGACATAGAGAAGACATCCATCTCATACAAAAGGATTTAATGATCACAGCAGACTGTGCATTCCCCTGAATGCAGGTTTGGCCTAATGTCACTCAATGGTCTGCCACAAAAGGGCATGTTTGAAGCAAGGGTCTCTGGAGAGAAAAAAAACGCTCATTTCCAACACAATGGCTCTACTTTCAGCCCCTGAAATTTGGATTCTTATCTCTGCATTGGCCCAGTGAAAGCACAACAGGAGAATTTAATTGGGGAGTTTAATTAAATGTCTGGGTCAATTGCATCATGAGTTGAATACTGACCAAAGGCCAGAGGGGACTAATAAATGCCAATTTGCCTCGTATTCCCCGTCTTTAGGTGCTACTCCCTTCCTCCAGGGGAAGAGACATGCTTTGAATGCCTTCTAAATCAGGATTAATGGATTGTGACCCTGGGGCATTGGGCTGGCGAGTGAAATTGTTACTGATGATTTTGTCACAAAGTAAAAAATGATGAGTAATCTTATTTGGGACAAAGCATCAATATTTAGGTGTAAAAGTCGATTTCTGCTGAGATTTGGAATCGTATTAAGACTGGAGACATAAATAGGAAATGTTACATAACTTAACTGCTTTAAATTCATGTGGAGTAGTTTCAAATATGACACTTTTCTTCAATGTAAATCATCAAAGAGATTGCTTGAAACAGAATGAATGGGTCTTGGCCACTCAAGAGGCTAGAGTTCACCTGACTCTTAAGAGAGACCTTGGCTCCGAAATCCCTTTCTGAACACAGCTATCAACAGCACTCCAGCCAGGGCCTTCAGATCAATCCCTGTCTCTAACAGAATTCCACTGCTCATCCCTGGGATGACTCTGGCTGGGAGCTCATATTTTAGCCATTCAAAGCACGAGATTCATGCCATGTTTAGATGGAACACTTGGAAAATTGAATTTGAATATTGTGGTTGGAGCTCCTCTCTTACGTTAAGACCTCAATTCAATGAGCATAAAAGCGGTGTTGACCCGGGTTCAAACCTTTCTGGCACTCCACCAAAATGTTATGTCATTCAATATTTTAGGGAAAAAATGCTACAAACCACAAGGTGTTTTCTTGCTCCATTTTTGTTAAGTTCAGGGGCTGGATTGTGGTGCACATCTGCTCAACACAAATTCTGTTCGTTCATGTGTTTCTGACGAGAAAAGTGAAGATGACAACCAATTTGTACAAAGTGGTACTGTGTTAACCTCATTTAGACTCACAGATTGGCGAAGCCAAGAGAATGCTTGGAGATACTTAAGAGTAAATTAAAGCAAGTTTCACACAACATAGGAGAAGCCCAATGTGCAAATATATATGGCCAAGATTTTACGCATTGGCCTTATTAGTCTATCATAGACAGACAGAAAACAAAGTCAAGTCATGTCATGTCCCCTTTATTTACTTAGTGCTTTAAATTAAAAAAAAATGTCAAGGCAACTGAAGAACATTTATTAGGAAAACAATGTGTCGATAATGCAAAAATGACAGTTAAAGGCAGTTCATCATTAAATTCAGTGATGTCATCATTCAGCTCATTCAGTTTAATTAGGTGTCATCACAAGTGTCATCCTGTTACATGAAACACCTCATTTCCAACTGAGAATGAGCTTTTCTATGTGACTTAAAGGTTTGCACAGTCATTCTATCCCAAGCATGTATTTCAAATACAGCAATAATCAAATTTATTTGAGAATATCAAGTCTCCTGGCTAGCAAATAACATTGACACATCACACACTGGTTATGCTGCTTTTCAAAAAGCTGGATACAATTTCTATCCTACATAAATACATTCTGTGTGAAATCAAATCAAATTGATCAAAAGCAAATTATTACAGAGTTAAATAAATGATTAATACATTTGCTGTTTTCATTTAATTGATTTTGCCGTGCACAGTTAATGTGGACATTCATGATTATTTGTATTCTTTGCAAAAAAACAAAAACTAAAAATACAAAGTTTGTATCAATGGGCTTTTCTGCACTAGTTCCATGTTTCACACAGTTCAGTTTTATCCCTGGTTTGGTTGTAATTAATACTGAGTTTGGAGATTGTATTATGCACATCTGAAAATATTTGCATAATAGTATTTGCAAATTTATGAGGTTAACAACATTGTACAGTATGTGGATTAAATGTACTGTTGTCTTCTGAAATTCAACTCTTATGATATGTCCTAAAAAACAGTCATGTATTTTATCACTTCATCGAATGATTGATAGTTTTCCTTGCCTGAAGTGTCCCTTTTCTCTTTTTGATTTATAACACAAGCTTCATCACATGCTCTAAACTGAATCATGGGTAACAAGTTGAGCCTACGAGCCTACTCCAATTCACATTATATGTCTTTACCATGTAGTTTTATGATATGTTGTAATTCTCTCCATTAATAAATTAATAGATGGCCAAGTCAACTAATGAACAAGCAGTTCTGAACAATGACTTCAGGTAGTTCCATTAGTCAAATTATATGGAGATCCAAAATGAGTCATTTCCAAATTTAATTGAAATAATGTGAACCACGTTATGTCATAAATTACAGCCATGTCTATTAACTGACAGTTATATAAAAGCACAAAGGCATATGGTTTGTCTGAGATGTAGCACATAATTGGGTCTGGATTTGAGTCATATCCCAGTACTATTTCACACTCTCTCTTAGTGGATTTTCTTGTCCACGGAAAGAAAAGAAAATAACAATACATAAAAATAACTTGGATTTACAAATATAGACCTTGCATTTTGAAGAGGGAATAACACTGCATGCCAAAGAATAAGCTATTATATAACCTAAATGAAAGTTGTTGTTCTCTGAAAATCTTCCTCTTCTGTGGGCTCCTGTGACTGGATTGATTCAGTTGAGTTGAACCAGGGAACCGGAAAATACAGTGAAAATACTAAAAACACAAACAGAAGTCTGAAACCCAGTATGTGGGCAACAAATTGGACGAATGCAAAAAACAGAGAACATGACAGATCAACTGGAACAGCAATCAAAGACATGGTATACTCAAAAACCTAAAGATCAAAGGTACTTCTAAAAAAGCAATGTTTTCATAATGACAAAACAAACAGCTTCATGCTGGTACTTTGCTCTATATGCCTCACATGCATGCATGTACATTCTCCAGCTCTATCACAGGCACTTAGCTTCACTGAGCATGATAATATTGCCTTGTAAAAATACTTTCAGGAGTCATTTGTTTTGAAAATGCAAACGGTTTCAATGTATCAGCACTGAGGAATAAAACCAATGATTCTGAAAGAGGAGATGAAACCAAAGGAAAACTTCTACCTGGAGTAGATATGTTGCAGTGATGCCAATCAATAATTCCCAAATAACATTGTACTGTACATTGCAGAAGGAATCGGGGGATGGGGGGCCTCAGATGGCTGCCTTTGAAGCTAGAGATTAGAAATGTTCTTTTCTTTTTGACATTCATTTGAAATCCGATCAAAGCCCCAGCCAACCCTCTATTACTTTCACAAGCAGAAGACACCTGAAGATGAATATGGAACTGAATGACATCAAACAAGTTGGGGAGGGAGTAGGGAACAGGCATGCTTTATGCATAAAAATTCATTTGCAGTGACTAATGGTGCCTCCTGTGACTCACAAGACCACCAGGAGGAGATTCATGGAAAATCTTATCAACAGTTACAGAAAATGACGGATTGCCGGTTGTAAATGGGGTATTTGTAGGTCCTCATCACCCTTAGATACAAAACAAACTGTAATAACAAAAGTGTAATATCATGATGACTCAATCAGTCATCATGAACATAAAAATCACGAACCCCGTTTGGTATTACAGAAACGCCGCCCATATATGGTTCATGATTTGTTGGATTTAACTGATTGAGTCATCATGAACTTAGGGGACAGAGGTGTATTTTGGTGGCCTTTGTTGGCAATGTTGTGTAGATGAGGTAAATGAAGAAAGATGAGAGAGTTTTCACTTCCCTACACCCTTGCCCATGATGTACAATTTAGGCTACAATTTCATATATATATATATATATATATATATAACATACAACCATAGTTGCTGGTATGATTCAATAAGGTATAAGGGTTAACTGACCCACAGAGAAAACAATCTGATGATCTGATGGCCAATGATTTTTAGACAAGAACATTTCAGAAAGAATATGTAGGTTACATACATTTTACATACAACATATTGGCTAATATACTAATAACTTGGCAATGACAAAAGCAACTTTAAAAACATTAAAATATTTGTACATTCGCATGTTGCTAAAGAGTTATTAATCAGATACACAGAATAACTTGAAAATCTAGTTTTTTAAGCTGAAGTTTCACCTGGACAAAACAGACCTGGGAATGGAATATTTATATAAAGCTTCTGAATGCACTGGGAAAGTTAGGTCATGCTTAAAATGTCTGAATGTCATTGCATTAGGCAACAAAATGTCAAAACAAGTGGATTAGCAAAGAGATGTTGTTAGAGGTTTTTTCAGAACTAACTTAACATTTCAGAGTCGTTTTCTTGCAGTGACTTTTAACCAAATGCAGTCAAGTGGAATGTTTGTCTATTGTGGAATTAGTTCCCCTCAATCTCACACAGGTGTAGTAATTATGAAGTTAATTATAAATATGTTCTGACAGTGGTGCTTCAAATGGCCGAATTCATCCTTCTGAGTTTCAGTCTGGCAGCTGGTGTGCACATATATAAATAAAAGCAGGAGGAAGGTAAAGTTGCTGACAGATAAAAGCTAGAGTGCTCCTGCCATTTTAATGAGCTTTACAATTTAAATGTAGCTTAATTACAGTGACAAATAAAACAAAAAAACAATTGGAATAATTATGACATTCACATTACGTTTTATCCAAGGATTATATTCAGCAGATAGCTGAACTGATGAAACAATGCCATTAAAATGTCAACGCAATTTAATTGACTACTCAATTTATTTTAGGGCAGAACAATAGCACACCCAATCCTTTGTGAATGATTACGAGGAGAACAATGATTTTACTGTATGTAAAGTAAACTGAAAAACTTATTTATTTATTATTAATATGCTACTATATTTGGCATTATATAGTAAAGATAGACTGGTGTGCTGTGTAGATGCTTGTTACAGTATTCTTAGAATGAATATGTGGTAAATCATTTCTGTTATGCAGTTTGTTTTATTTCTCCATGATACTGTATGTCTTAATATATCGTATGAGTGGATTGTTATAAAACACAATTATTGATGATGTAAGTTATATTCAGTACAGGTCAGTCTTCAACTTTGCTGTAAAGCAATCATAGTTGGTCCCAGGGTATGAGGGGTATTTACCAATGCATGTCTCCATTCATCAACCATCCAATTGTTAATTGAATTGATCGGCCTGTAAATCCGTGGAGACCTCTCACTTATTGGACTAATTAGTCTTGTATTGAACTCTGAATTAAAAGGGCGTCATCCCTCAAAATGTCTCCTTCTGCACACAGATCGGCTGTGGTTTCTGAATCAAACACAGAATTAGGCTAAACTGTGGCATTTGCTCAGATTTGCTCTCTTGTTCACACTGCACATCAGATTTTTTTTTTTTTTTGCGGAAAGGTCAATATCACCCTGTGGATGACAACTGCTCTAATTCTTTAGTTATGGTGCTCACATGGTGATGGTTGTGTAAAATCATACACGACTTTGTGTTCTGAGAGGAGAAATTTTGAGTGAGTGAGTTTAAATGAGCAGCAGTCGGATTGGTGATCTCAGCAGACGGTCACATTGCTCATAATTGCGGGGTGCTAATGAGAGTGTAATTTAATGACCCACGTAATGGCTCAAAATATCATGTCTGTGATCATCCGCTGATTTGAACTGTTCTAATCGCTTCGATGAGGAAAATATATGAGCATTTAATTAACGTTGCAGATCAGTAAATGCTCACATTACACCGGATCTCAATGAGCCAACATAAGCGGGACAACTGCACCTGTTGGGATTCCTTTTTTTTTACTGAGCTAGTGAGAGGACATCATTGGTTGAAACCTGTCATAGTTCCTTGTGTGCTTTCTTCATTTCAGTGGTGTTAAATTAAATCATATATGTCACGATCATCAGCTGGAGTGCCCATGAACTCCTATAGAGGGCACTCCACTCAGGACTCTGGCATTTTGTATTTCCATTCCCAACTCCATTTCCCGTAATCGCGTGCTTAGAGCTAATAACCACCAGGTGTTCCCCATTACCACTCCCCTATATAAACTGTGTTTGGACTCTCTAATGGTGCAAAGTCTTGTTTAGTTCTCTCTGGCAGTTACTGTTACTGTTACTGTTACTGTTACTGATTCTGGATATCCCTGACATACTTGACGCTGTGCTCTGATTACGGCCTGTCTGACCATTCTCTTTATTAAACCACTGCATATGAATCTGAATGTCTTTAAATCCTTGTTACAGAAGACTTCGCCGTACCAGGATCCAGCAGGCCGGTATCCTCTCATTTCTGAAATATCTGTTCCCACCCCTATGTCTGCATTTCAGCTACCCAGCACAACTACGGACCCAGAAGACCAGCTATTACATTTTCGTCAAGGAGGCCTATCTGTTGAGGAGTATGTTCACCGGTTCTGTGAGTTGTCTTATCAAGTACCATTTCATTATGAAGTTTTGTTTAAGGACTTTTTCCATTTTGCACTCCATTTTGGAGTGAACCAATTAAATCAATGTTACCTGGAGGGGAATTCATCTGTAGTTTAAGAGACATAATGGAATATGCTCTCTTGTTATGTGATTCTCCTTTCACTGTGGGAGAGACAGAGGACTTTAAAGCTCCAAAGTCTCTTCACAAGAAGGCTGCCAGCCCGGAGGTTGTTCACAAAATCACCGCCGTTCCAGAGACTCATCCTGTCATGGCTGCCACTCCAGAGCTACTGCACAAAATGGCCAGCAGCCCAGTGCCACAGTACAAGATGGCCGCGTGCCCAGCTCCACTGCAAAAGATGGCCGCCAACCCAGAGCCACTGCACAAGATGGCAGCCACAGTTGATCTTCCAGAGTCAAGTCAGGTCCCTGTTGATCTTCCAGGGTCAGGTCAGGACCCCTTTGATCTTCCAGAGTCTGGTCAGGTTCCCGTTGATCTTCCAGAGTCAAGTCAGGCACCCATTGATCTTCCAGAGTCACGTCAGGTCCCCGTTGATCTTCCAGAGTCATGTCAGGTCCCCGTTGATCTTCCAGAGTCACGTCAGGTCCCCGTTGATCTTCCAGAGTCACGTCAGGTCCCCGTTGATCTTCCAGAGTCATGTCAGGTCCCCGTTGATCTTCCAGAGTCAAGGTCCAGTCAGGTCCCTGTTGATCTTCCAGAGTCAAGGTCCAGTCAGGTCCCCGTTGATCTTCCGGAGTCAAGGTCCAGTCAAGTCACCGCTGACCATCCAGAGTCAGGTCAAGTCACCGCTGACCGTCCAGAGTCAGGTCAAGTCACCGCTGACCGTCCAGAGTCAGGTCAAGTCACCACTGACCGTCCAGAGTCAGGTCAAGTCACCATTAACCCCCATGAGTCAGGTAAAACCACAGTTAAACTTCATGAGTCAAGTCACCATTGATCTTCGTGAACAAGGTCAAGTCACCGTCGATCTTCCAGAATCAAGGTCAAGTCAAGTCACTGCTAATCATCCAGAGTCAGGTCAACTCCCCATTAACCCCATGAGTCAAGTAAAACCACAGTTAAACTTCATGAGTCTAGTCAAGTCACCGTTGATCTTCGTGAACAAGGTCAAGTCACAGTTAATCTTTATGAGCCCAGTCAAATCACTACCGATCTTCCAGAACTTCATCATGTCTCAACAGATCTTCCAGAGCTTCATCATACCACAACAGATCATCCAGAGCCTCGTCACGTCTCAGCTGAACTTCCAGAGCCTCTTCAAGTCTCAGCTAAACTTCCAGAGCCTTGTCACGTCTCAGCTGAACTTCCAGAGCATCGTCACATCCTGTCTGTTGCACCCAGCAATGTTCTCTCTGCTTTTTGTGTTGCTATGAAGGAGACTGCTGTGGAACCTCCAGAGGTGGTGGCAACTGCTGCAGAACCTTCGGAGGTGTCAGTATTATCCATCCATGAACTCTTGTCCTATCCTGTCATGGTCACAGAGACCATCCACCAACTCACTGCCTGTCCTGTCACGGCCACGGACACCATCCATGAACTCCCTGCCTGTTCCGTTACGGCTATGGAGGCCATCTATGAACTCTCGTTCATTCCTGTCATGGCTATTGAGGCCATCTGTGAACTTTCTACCTGCCTTATCATGGCCACAGAGGCCTCTGCTCTGCCCTGGTGGGCTTCTGTCTCCTCTGCTCAGCTGTGGTGGTCCTCTGCTCTGCCGTGGTGTGCTCCAGCTCCACCTGCTCTGCCCTGGTGGGCTCAAGCTCCACCTGCTCCACCCTGGTGGGTTCCCACACCACCTGCTCCGCCCTGGTGGGCTCCTGTTCCTGAGTTAAGCCCACGGCAGGCTCCTGTTCTAAAGTTAACCCTCTGTGGTTGATTAACGCGTATACGCGTTATGAGGCATTTTCTCCTGATTACCCCGAAAAGAACTTAAATTACACTTTCAGTTTTATTGTACATATAATACATCAATCGAATCTGTAAATGGTCTACTTTTTTGTATACAGACATAATAACAACAAAACTTTGTGCATTTATAAAATAAAGATAACAAACAAGGTGTGCCGTCTGCAGCCTTTGTCTGCGATGATATTCATTTACAAAAGCGTCATTAAAATGAACTGTAACTCAGTAAATACTCGACAAAGAGACATGAGAGATATATGTATAGAAAGCTTGACATGTCATGCTGAAAACAAATATTCTGTGATAAAGTAATCCATATGAAAACAACGTGATGTCAGTTTTTCACGTCACCCCTCATTATCTCTAATGCGACCATGCCCCTGCGCTGAACGCTCTATTCAGAATATAATGTTTCACTGAAGCGCACGGCTTGAATACACCCATACAACAGAAAACAACGCAGCGAGAGTGTTCTTCAAGCTTTTTTTTTTTTTTTTTTTTTTTTACTGTTTGCTTCGTGATGAGAGGAATAAGACATAATTCACCCCAAAAAGATGTGATGTGGATTACCTCAGGATTTTAGATTTGGATTTCTTCAGAAAAAAGAATGAAGCGCTTTATTCAGCAGTTATCATAAATATGATTAAGTCTTTTTTTATTTATTTATATACTTGTACTAGTTTTCACATAATGTGTAAACATTTTACTAGTTAGACTTTTTCCGAACTATAATTCCTGACTAAATGTATAATCAAGTGAAACACTGTGTTCCTGTAGCTCAATTGGTAGAGCACTGCGCTATCAACGCAAGGTTGGGGGTTTGATTCCCCGGGTACACATGATATGATATGTAAAAATTGATAGCCTGAATGCACTGTAAGTCGCTTTGGATAAAAGCGTCTGCTTAATGTAAATATAATGTAACATTATGAAGTTTCAAGAACAATATACACTACTATACCATTCAAAAGCTTGATGTAAATAATATAAATGTAACAAATACATGTAAAAATGTATCAAACAATGCTGTTCTTTCAATTTACCCCCCAAAAAAACTGATAAAAAAAAATCTCAGCTCTTTTCAATAATAATAATAATAATAATAATAATAATAAAGTTTTTTTTTTATTATTGTAGAAAATCAGATTGATAAAATGATTTCTAAAGGATTGTGTGACTGGAGTAATGTTGCAAAACAATCAGCTTTGAAAGTTCCTAATAAACTGTTTAACTGCAAGTGAATATTAAATTATGTTGTGGGATAATTAAATATATTTTAAATAAACTACAAACAATAAATTATATAAATTTATTTTGTCATCACATTCTTTCTTGTAACTCTTCCCTCTCAGTCGCACAGCTGACTGAAAGGCTCATTATGCAGCTCATTATGCATGATTCTAGGCTACAAGCTCCAGTTCACAAAAGTCCCAGGAACCAATTTTCTTTGTGTTTTATGGCCTTATTCAAGTGATTTAACATTTTTAGTTTTTCACTAACCATGCATAACATTTTATTTCATTTTTCGTTGTGCTGATTACAGTGATATTAGACTTAGGCCATTTAGATGTGTATAAGCAACTGAAAAAAAACACAAATGTCAGGGCATGAAAAAAACTTCTCCAGTCCCCAAAAACACCCTTAGACCTCAGAGGGTTAAGCTCACGACGGGCTCCTGTTCCCAAATTAAGCCCATGGCGGGCTCCTGTTCCCCATGTTAAGCCCACAAAGGGCTCCTGTTCATCATGTTAATCCCAGGAAGGACTCCTGTTCCCTAGTTAAGCCCAGGAAGGGCTCCAGTTCCGCCTGATCCACACTGGCTTCCTGCTCTGCTGGCTCTGCACCCGGTCCCCGGACACTCCATTTCCACACTGACCTGGCCCTCCGTCCCTCCCCCTGTTCCGCCTCCGCTCCACCCATGAACTTCTATAGAGGGCACTCCACTCAAGACTTTGTCATTTTGTATTCCCATTACCACTCCCCTATATAGACTGTGTTTGGACTCTCTAATTGTGCGAAGTTCTGTCTGGCATTTTCGAGTGTTTTTCCTGTGTTTGTTCCTTCCGTGTCTTCAAAATTCAAGAACAATTTCATTGTTGATCATATGATCATATTTTACACAATTATGATACTTCCTCAGCTGTGGCATAATTTCCAATCAAGCTGTGTCAAAAACTTTACTAAAAAAATTATTTGTGTCTCTTTAAGATATAGTAGGCTACATACAATGCTAGATATAAAATTACAGACATTTTATTCCAAAAATATTTTTTAATGCCATTTCCACCTCAAAATGAATAGTGGAATGATATGTGGTGGAAATTATACTTATTGTGGTCAATTTATTTAATTTAATTTAATTTAATTTAATTTAATTTAATTTAATTTAATTTAATTTAATTTAATTTAATTTAATTTAATTTAATTTAATTTAAATGTTCAAGGCCAAAACTGTCCATAGCTGAAGGAAGACCTAAGTGTTTTATATTAATATTTATTTTGCCCTCAGATGAAAGCTCTTACGTCACACTGAGTGTAAGCTCTATTTCACCCCCCTTCTACTGTATCTCTCAGTGGACCCAGATCCTTACGGAGATCTTTATCTGTTGTTAGGCTCTGAACAAAGAAACAGTTGCTGTATAACGGCAATTAATTGTGCTATGGTAATGTGAGCAGCACCTGTGCACATGAGGAATTACCTAACAAAATATTGTAAAAGTTCAGCCAATTAAGGCCCGCTCACATACTTTCTTTGAACTTAGCGGGTGAAATGAAGATCCATTTCATTAAGCAAAAAGCTGCAGTTTATGAGTACCATAAATAAGTGTGCATTAGTTTCAAAGGTAACAATAGTTAATTTTAGCTTGGATCAAAGTCTGTAAATGCATTATTTGAAGAGACAATGGGAAACGAGGAGGACCATGGGGGTTGTTGACAACATCTTATTGATGCTGGTTTGTCATTTTAATTCAAGACGTGTTTATCCCTGCAGGCCTTCAGAAGGAAATTACCCATGCTTGAGGGAGTTCCTCCTGCACATCTGCATTTCCTCCAAATTGTTTCTAAAGATGGGATACCTGAGCACTTGTGAATATTCACTTTACATCCTGTGATCCTGCTGAGGTGAGGATGCTGACCTCATTCTGCTGCTGAACAGGTGCTGGTTAAAGATTTGTTAAGGATGTTCTGAGTGAGCTGTGAGGTTCAGGCAGTGAGCTATCAGGGAGCTTCAAAAGAAACTGCTCACACGTTCTCCAAAGTTAGTTGAATGATGGTTGAGCTGCAGCCTCATGAATTGCAAAAGCAAAGTACAAAACCCCTCAGAATCTTCTGAATCTCTGCTTTGAATTCACTTGGAGAAACACCCCACCATCCCATTTCATTTTGAGAACAATCCGTCGTGCTGTGCTCTGACACTGTGACTCGTTTAGCATAGTTTTAAAGGCTTTTAATGCCAATTGTTTTTAATTAATGTTGTAAGTCAGTTCAACCCACTCTAATATCTCAAGCACCAGAAATATTACCCTCTAATACTGATGAATTATATCTTTCATAATGAAACCTGAGGATTTTTCCTCATCTAGTCATAGAAAAAGTTGCATTAAAAGTGTTTTACATTACGGTTTGTATGTACTCGTTATGTCTCTCTCTCTCTCTCTCTCTCTCTCTCCCTCTCTCTCTCTCTCTCTCTCTCTCTCTCTCTCTCTATATATATATATATATATATATATACATGCACACACACACACACACACACACACACACATGTTTGTTTTTGTTAAAAGTGGGGACATCCCAAAGGCGTAATGGTTTTTATACTGTACAAACTGTATATTATATGGCCCTACACCAACCCTACACCTAACCCTAACCCTCACAGGAAACTTTGTGCACATTTTTTCTTTCTCAAAAATTATACATAGTTGTGTCCTGATATGTCACAAAAACAAGAACACACACACACACACACACACTCACACACACTCTCTCTCTCTCTCTCTCACTCTTTCGAGCTATAGACAATTTTTCTCTACTTTGTTTTGCGCCTAAGAATGCCTATTGGCTGTGGTAAAAGCACTATAGTACAGAGCCTTGTGGGTTATTCCTTTATTTTTTGCTCTCATTTTTCTTCTTCCCTTCGATGTGTCTCACTATGTTGTTTTCTGTAGGGATGGGGCTGTGGGCAAACCCTGTCATCTTGAAATTCATATTTTATTCCCTAGCATAATCTGCAGCTTTTACAGTAGTTTGGTATTTTGAAAGTTTCTTGTCATAGTTTAAAACATCATTGAGAGTTACGGCTGTGTCTTTAAAGGTTGAGAATTGTTGCAAACCGATCATCTCTAGTAAGCTTCTCCGCCTACTTTCATGCCGTATAAAAGGCTTTTCATTCCACCCGAACCCCAAAGGAAGAGTCCCCTCATACATTGTAAGAAACTCTGCACACTTAAATAGAGGGGCCAAAAATACCGTTGAGGCCCTATGTTTAATTGCTTGGTATTATTGCAATATGTCTATCCTCTCTGGGTGCTGGTCTCCCTCAACCCTCTTGGCTGGCGGCACATGGCTTAATTGAATTCCAGAAAAAGGCAAGCCCCACTTTCCTTGGGAATCCAAAATTAAGCTCTCACTTTGGTCTATAGCAAGAGGGAGCTGTCCTTGGTTCTGAAAAGCTGGCTGTGTGTCAAAGCCATGTGGCGCGCAGTCTAAATTTTTCCTCTGCCCTAATAATGGAACTCATAGCAGTGGGAAGTTCCTAATTTGGCATTTCCACAATTCACTACCCAGACCGTTGGCAGTTAGTAGCTTTAAAGTGTTAAATGCATCTATTGTTAGTAAATGCGGAGAACAACAGCTCTCTGGAGTGTTTTGTGTCAATAGCTTTTGAAATGACAATTACGGTTTGCTCCCTGATTAGTTCATTTTATTTAGCTGGGTTAATTAGGAGACATCGGTAATGAATAATCTGTCAGAGGATTTGATTTGAACAGCTAAATTATAATAACCTTTAAGGTCATCTGAGCACTTTTTGTAAATCCGTGGATTTATCAGGATTACCTCTTAGGTTCAATTTCACACTTTGCATGCTATTTCATCATTTGAAAGGGATATAGGTTGTAGAATAGCCATTAAATTAGTTGAGACCTGGCCTTTCAATTCAAAGTAAAATTTAATTGAATTAAATACAAATAAATGACTCACAAAGGCCACTTGTAATGCTTTATTGATACATTAGTGCTTGGTTGCTTTCCAGTATTAGACATACAGTGGCCACTGCAAATAATTGAGATTTATTCATATTTAAGAAAAGAGCACAATGTAAATTTTAACACTGACCCAATCTATTTGCATGCAAATTAATCCCTTAATACTCATTTATGGGGATGTATGATACTTAATGTACATATCTTTTCAGTAATGCTGGTTCTATAATCAGTGGTAAACTTGTGCGTGATTTCACGTGGAGCAGCATTTATTACACAGAGCCGTTGTTCACTGACAAGCTGATTCTGTTTCTTCAAATGAACATATTTGGAGTAATGTGGCACTTGCTCACGCATGGATCCTCTGCAGTGAATGTGTGGGATAACACTTTATTTTCAGGTCCAATTCATACTATTAAAGATGCAATAGGTGATTGTCTTCAGAAACGTTTTTTGTCGTAATGTTGAATCTGGTCTTTCATGCATTGAGGATGCGTGTCTTTGGACTGTTATTTGCAGTGTGGGATGTACACTGTGCTAACAGTCAAAAGTTAGCATTTTCTAAGATGTCCCACTGCACCTTTAAGTAAGTTGGCTTGAGAAAGCCAACTTACTGAAATCCTATTTAAACTTAATCATAAAAATCATAAAAATGCCCATAGACTTTCATTGACAGGATGTTCAGATGACCCAAGCTCCAAATCCCATTAGACTCAATCAAGCTTTGATGCTAATCAATTTAAACTCATTATCTATCTATCTATCTATCTATCTATCTATCTATCTATCTATCTATCTATCTATCTATCTATCTATCTTCAAACCTTATCTATCTTCAAACCTTATCTATCTATCTATCTATCTATCTATCTATCTATCTATCTTCAAACCTTATCTATCTATCTATCTATCTATCTATCTATCTATCTATCTATCTATCTATCTATCTATCTATCTATCTATCTTCAAACTGTTTCTATCTATCTATCTATCTATCTATCTATCTATCTATCTATCTATCTATCTATCTATCTATCATGCTAAAATCATGCTATCAATATGCTTGTCGCATGCTAGTCATGCTAGAAACATGCTAGCAACATGCTAATTATGCTAAAATCATGCTAGCAACATGCTAGTCGCATGCTAGTCATGCTAGAAACATCCTAGCAACATGCTAATCATGCTAGTCGCATGCTAGTCATGCTAGAAACATGCTAATCATGCCAACAAATGCTAGCGACATGCTAGTAACTTTGCTAATCATGCTAGCGACATGGCTAGTCACTTGCTAATTATGTTAGCGACATGCTAGCAACATGCTAATCATGCTAGAAACATGCTAGTCGCATGCTAGTCATGCTAGAAACATGCAAGCAACATGCTAATCATGGTAGCAACATGCTAGTCGCATGCTAGTCATGCTAGAAACATGCTAGCAACATGCTAATCATACTAAAATCATGCTAGCAACATGCTAGTCGCATGCTAGTAATGCTAGAAACATGCTAACAACATGTTAATCGTGCTAAAATCATGCTAGCAACATACTAATCATGCTAACAACTTGTTAGTGCATGCTAGTCATGCTAGAAACAAGCTAGCAACATGTTAGCTACATGCTAATCATGCTAAAATCATGCTAGCAAACATGCTTGTCGAATGCTAGTCATGCTAGAAACATGCTAGCAACATGCTAATCATGCTTAAATCATGCTAGCAACATGCTAGTCACATGCTAGTAATGCTAGAAACATCCTAGCAACATGCTAATCATGTTAACAACATGCTAGTCATGCTAGAAACATGCTAGAAACATGTTAGCAACATGTTAAACATGCTAGAAACATGCTAGTCGCATGCTAATCATGCTAGAAACATGCTAGCATCATGCTAATCATGCTAAAATCATGCTAGCAACATGCTAGTCGCATGCTAGAAACATGCTAGCAACATGCTAATCATGCTAAAATCATGCTAGCAACATGCTAGTCGCATGCTAGTCATGCTAGAAATATGCTAGCAACATGTTAATCAAGCTAGAAACATGCTAGCGACATGCTAGCAAACATTCTAATCATGTTAGAAACATGCTAGCAACATGCTAATCATGGTAAAATCATGCTAGCAACACGCTAGTCATGCTAGAAACATGTTAGCAACATGCTAATCATGCTAGAAACATGCTAGCGACATGTTAGCAAACATTCCAATCATGTTAGAAACATGCTAACAACATGCTAATCATGGTAAAATCGTGCTAGCAACATGCTAGTCGCATGCTAGTCATGCTAGAAACATGTTAACAACATGCTAATCATGCTTGAAACATGCTAGTCGCATGCTGGTCATGTTAGAAACATGCTAGTCGCATGCTGGTCATGTTAGAAACATGCTAGCAACATGCTAGCAAAATGCTAATCATGCTAGAGACATGCTAGTGACATGCTAGTAGCATGATAATCATGCAAGAAACATGCTAGCAACATGCTAATCATGCTAAAATAATGCTAACAACATGCTAGTCGCATGCTAATCATGCTATAAACATTCTAACGGCATGCCAATCATGCTTGTCGAATGCTAATCATGCTAGAAACATGATAGCAACATGCTAATCATGTTAAAATCATGCTTGAAACATGCTTGTCGCATGATAGTCATGCTCGAAACATGCTAGCAACATGCCATTCATGCTAGAAACATGCTAGCAACATTCTAATCATGCTAGAAGCACGCTAGCAACATGCTAGTAGCATGCTAATCATGCTAGAAACATGCTAGCATCATGCTAATCATGCTAAAATCATGCTAGCAACATACTAATAATGCTAACAACTTGTTAGTGCATGCTAGTCATGCTAGAAACAAGCTAGCAACATGTTAGCTACATGCTAATCATGCTAAAATCATGCTAGCAAACATGCTTGTCGAATGCTAGTCATGCTAGAAACATGCTAGCAACATGCTAATCATGCTAAAATCATGCTAGAAACATGCTAGTCACATGCTAGTAATGCTAGAAACATCCTTGCAACATGCTAATCATGTTAACAACATGCTAGTCATGCTAGAAACATGCTAGAAACATGCTAGAAACATGCTAGCAACATGTTAAACATGCTAGAAACATGCTAGTCGCATGCTAATCATGCTAGAAACATGCTAGCATCATGCTAATCATGCTAAAATCATGCTAGCAACATGCTAGTCGCATGCTAGAAACATGTTAGCAACATGCTAATCATGCTAAAATCATGCTAGCAACATGCTAGTCGCATGCTAGTCATGCTAGAAATATGCTAGCAACATGCTAATCAAGCTAGAAACATGCTAGCGACATGCTAGCAAACATTCTAATCATGTTAGAAACATGCTAGGAACATGCTAATCATGGTAAAATCATGCTAGCAACACGCTAGTCATGCTAGAAACATGTTAGCAACATGCTAATCATGCTAGAAACATGCTTGCGACATGTTAGCAAACATTCCAATCATGTTAGAAACATGCTAACAACATGCTAATCATGGTAAAATCGTGCTAGCAACATGCTAGTCGCATGCTAGTCATGCTAGAAACATGTTAACAACATGCTAATCATGCTTGAAACATGCTAGTCGCATGCTGGTCATGTTAGAAACATGCTAGTCGCATGCTGGTCATGTTAGAAACATGCTAGCAACATGCTAGCGACATGCTAGCAAAATGCTAATCATGCTAGAGACATGCTAGTAGCATGATAATCATGCAAGAAACATGCTAGCAACATGCTAATCATGCTAAAATAATGCTAAAAACATGCTAGTCGCATGCTAATCATGCTATAAACATTCTAGCGGCATGCCAATCATGCTTGTCGAATGCTAATCATGCTAGAAACATGATAGCAACATGCTAATCATGCTAAAATCATGCTTGAAACATGCTTGTCGCATGATAGTCATGCTAGAAACATGCTAGCAACATGCCATTCATGCTAGAAACATGCTAGCAACATTCTTATCATGTTAGAAGCACGCTAGCAACATGCTAGTAGCATGCTAATCATGCTAGAAACATGCTAGCATCATGCTAATCATGCTAAAATCATGCTAGCAAAATGCTAGTCGCATGCTAGTCATGCTAGAAACATGCTAGAGACATGCTAGTAACTTCCTAATCATGCTACCGACATGGCTAGTCACTTGTTAATTATGCTAGCGACATGCTAGATACCTTGCTAATCATGCTAAGTACATGCTAGTCACTTGCTAATCATGCTAGCAACATGCTAGCAACTTTGCTAATCATGCTAATGACATGGTAGTCACTTGCTTGTTATGCTAGCAATATGTTAATCACTGTCTTTTTTAAACTTCTTAAACTTTTAAATCTTTTTAAACTTTTCACAGTTTCAAACTTTTCAAACTTTGTAAACTTTTCAAACTTTCTGTTCAGGCTTTCTCAAGCCAACTTAAAGTTTGTCTTGACAAACTTTTTTATCTAGTTAACTATTAACCTTTTCACTGGTGAGTTTAAAATATTCTAGCTATCCCTGCAGAGTGAGGGTTTTTTTACCGTTATTTTAGAACGTTTCCCCTTATGTTACCATGGTGACGTGTCATGTTTGTCACGTGATGCACCTCATCCAGTAAGACATTGTATGACCAAAAACTATAGAATCCCCAAGACATCTCACTCGTATACTGTAGTTTTGAATGGGAACAAATGTAACGCTTAATATGGCCTCTCAATCACAGGAAGCCCCGCCTTCTGAATGAAAAAGCCAATTGCTAATCAGTAAAGTCAGCGTGTCACTGCAGCTGCCATTAGAAGTCCTGGTTGCTATAGAAACAGTCAGCACTCTGAGATGTGTGCTTAGGACTGCGTATGCGCACTGGCTGATCTAACCTGAATAATACGCTTTTTACATCGCTATTTGAGCAAAAGTAACATTTATGACACAGTTGTTATCAGATTTCTTTGGTGGTTTCAAATATGATATTTAATCGTAAGCTTAGTGAACAGTTTTGGAGAATTTGACGTTTCCCCATTCAGAGAGATAGGAGTTGCACTTGGACGCCCAAGAGGCGTCATTTCAAAGATGGCCTCAGAGTGACATGACTTGTCTTAAAAGGACATTGGTATGACAGATGGATCATTTTTATTTATTTATTTATTTATTTATTTATTTATTATATTCAAACATGATATCCATGACATCAAATGAATATGATATTCCGATTCACAAATATGTGTAAGTGAGTGTGTTGTGTAATTTCAAATCTATCATAAATTAGCTTGATTGTGATCTATAACGTGAGATGAGCGCCGCCATGTTTGTTCGCATGGCAGTTCAAAGAGTTCTGTCAGATTTACAGCATGGGAACTGGGAGAACTGGTGAACTGGGAGAAGAATAGAGTAAACTTTATAGTTACTTACACTATGTGCATCTGATATTAATAACATAAGTAAAATACGTAAATAATCTCCTAATTACTGCATAGTTAAGTAGTTGTTAAATTTAGGTTTTGGATAGGATTAGGGATTTAGAATAAGGTCATGCAGAATATGTGCTTTATGAATACTAATAAACAGCCAAAATGCTAGTAATGTGCATGCTAAGAAACAACTTATACCTCCCTATAACCTATATTATTATTATTATTATTAAATAATAATTATTCATTATTATTCATTATTAAGATTTGTATTATTATTATTATTATTATTATTATTATTATTATTATTATTATTATGTTATTAGTATTATTTCAAACCATTATTTCTGGCTAAAATATGAGTCCTCTATCCATAATATTGCTTTACAGTATAAGAGTTGTCTCATCTGATTTACCATTTCCAGGAGCAATTTATTATTATTATTTTTTAATGGATTATGGACTCATATTTTGACTTGAAGTGATGATTTAAAGTTAAAATCATATTAATGATGGTTTTTTTTTTTAAATACAAACATGGCTTTTCACTTAAGATGACACACAAGACAAGAAATTGTGGAAACCTTTTTAATTATATTTGTGATTTAATTTACTAATGCCTAATAATGATTCCCTTTAAAGATCTATATTCTAAAATGCAAAACTGTTAACATGAGGTGAACCCATATAAACTCTGACAAAATGTTTCTGCTTCACTGGGATCTGGCAGAGTCTTTAAAGAATGCTTTAACCGTAGAAGGATGATTGAGTGTGATTTCAGCCTCTCAGGGGGATGATTATCTGTGTTTAGAACCCTCTGCGGTGTCAAGGGTTCTAATTTAGGATGAGATCTGAAGTGTTTTAGAACAGAAAAAATCTTGTTGATAATCAAAAAGGAATATATTTTAATGTCAGCCTCCACATCTGTTCTAAGCAAATATTATTTTCTTGGAAAGCCTGTTGAAATTCTGAAATGCTTATCTTTATGTGTTGGTTATTAGTAATCTCCTATTCACAAAACTCCAGCTGGTTATTATTATTATTATTTTTTATAATTATTTATTTATGACAAGTACAATATCTTCTTATGAGAGCATATAGAACAGCTTTGTTTTATATGGAATGAAATCACATTTATTTACATATTTGTAACATTAAATTGGCCTTTTTAAAAGAACAGTGAAATAACTTTTAACTTATTATTAAGTCATTATTATTACAGACAAAAGTGTGCAATTAAGTGTAAGACGATAAGTGAAGTGGACTGTCATCCATTAGTTCACAAAGTGACTTTTTGGCAAAATCAGTGTTCCTTACAGAAATCCATAACTAGAAACAGAGACTCAAACAAAAATGTTAACTTTTCATTAATATATTTCTAAAAGTTTCTTAAGACCACACTCAAAAAGGGAAAACTAAATGGATTTCAAAAAATGAATTACACAGTGATCTCAAACGATCAGTTCTCTAGTATTATGAAGACCTTTCAAAATAAAATATGTATCTTTCATATTCATGTGAATTAAAAGTATCAAAGTCTCCTTCCAAAACTCTGATTAAAGTGTAAGTATTGTTCTAATTTAGAAATAGGAAATTCAATTTTAATATGAAAAGGTACACTAATAGGTGCTCTGAGATAGACAGATAGCTCCTTAATAATGCCCTCAAGCACAGAAATCAAATATGATAAGGTTATGCAAATAGATGTCAGAATGATTGAGATTTCACTCAATTAATAATGTCCCGAGAGACATCTGCTCATGCATATGCACCCTAAGCAGAGGTTACGCCTTCTGTGATCCCAACTCTTGCGATCCGTTATCCTCAATTGAACTTTCCAAAACATGTCCAAAACATGCATTAGGCAGTGAATGGATCTCTCTTTTACTTTCATCATCATGAAAGACGAAACGGCAGCTCTTGACTCAACACGACATCAAAACTCTCATGTAGCTCCTGGCTGTGTTTGCTTTGCTGAGGCTTGGGAAATTTATTTTTCTCAAGCAATAAATATATATCGCGGACAGGCAGTGATTATTGCACTCTGCTTTACCTGTTCAACTCAACTGTCCAGGGACGCTGTGCTTGGTATCTCTGCTCTAACCTCTATTGACTGAAACCTTTCTAGCTGCTTTTTAGACTCACTTAAGAGTCACTACATGTGCACCATTTCTGGAGAAACTGATCAAAGTAAACACAGGAAATAGCTTTTGGTATGACTTTTTGAATTGAGTCGAATGGTTTCATTGTCTTTCAAATAGATTCCAAAGAAAATCGTACTGTTTCATGTGTGAAATGGCTATTATGTATCACTAAATCCATTTACTGTGTTTCTTCTTTAAAAACTGTGCTTTCTACATAAGCATCATCCAAACTAAGCATTCATTGTGCAAAGTGCATAGGAGATTCATCTCACCCTTACACTGTAAAATAATTACTGTGATTTTAATGTTAAAAAACTGTGAAAATGCTACAGTAAATACCTGTTAAATAGTTAAAGGTAAGTTCCCCTAATGTATAGGGTGAAAAGCTGCAATAGACATTTCAGACAATTTTACGGTAAAATTTAATTTTTGAAAAGTGAAAAGAATGTAAAAATTTCCGGGGGCAATCTGTAAATTGACATTCCCAGAATTTGCTGCGTTGCATTTCAAATTTGTTGTTTTTTTCTTTTTCCTTTTTTTTTTCTTTTTGTAAATAACTATGTTTCTTCTTTGTTTTCTATGATTTTCTTATCAGTTATGTTTATTAGGATTGTATGTTACATCTTATGTTATTAAATCAATGTTTATTGCATATTTCAGTTTAATGATTCTCACCATGATGGTGTTTAGTGTTTGTATGCAGTGGCTTGCACAAGGGTGGGGGGGCTTGAGGTCAGACCCTTAAGTGCACCTGCGGTCCGGTCTGCCCGATTTCTGCCAAGGGTAGGGGTGTACGATATGAAGATTTTTGTTTGTGGATAATAAAAATGTCTCAACAATCTGCTTTTGAAGAAAAATCGTTGTAATGTGCTACAGTTCTGGCGCCGCTGAATCAATATACTGCGATATACATTAACATCAGTGTTAACTCATCAGTAGAGTTACTCTTAAGGGACACTGCACTTATTCACAAAAGTACATAATTTTTTGCATCTGCTTTAAAGTCTTACTGGTTATTTAAATGTTTAATTCGTGTGCGGCTCTGACGTATGTATTTTCTGAGCACACTCAAAGCACGTGCATGAAAATGAAAAAGCCCTTCAAACTGTGCCTGATTACAGAACTAAGTTATGTTTTGTGTTAATACTGTCAAAACACACAAGGTTTATGTCTAAAATGAAATCAAACAACTAAAAGAAACATATGCATGTCTGTATATTAGATGCATGCATGCAGCTACATGCTGCCGACTGTAATTAAAGGGAAAGTACACCCTAACATTTTATTTCTTTCATTGTTTAATCACTCACATGTTGTCCCACACCTACAGTATATTAATTTATTTCTTGTGATGCATAGAAAAGAAGATATTTTCAAAAATCTGGATAACGAAACTTTGATAGTAGGAAAAACAAAATACTATGGATGTCACTTTGAACCACCATTTGGTTTTCCACTTTCTTCAAAACAGAGTTTATGTTTAGCAGAAGACGGAATCTCAAACATTTTTTAAAACATTTTTTGAGCGAGTACATGTAGGTATAATAAACAAATCACTTACCTATTTAAATTTTGGGGCAAATTATTCATTTAATGTTAATAAAACACCAAACACAAAGCGATAAATCACTCAATACTCTTGACTGAAAAATATTAAAACCGTTTCTTTAATAGGAATCAGTGTATATAGTGTTTTATTTTTATTTGTTCATTCCGTTTTTTGAATACTCCTGCTAAAAACTATTGTACCTGAACATAAAACTATATAATGCTTATATATATATATATATATATTAGGGGTGTAACGGTATGTGTATTCGTACCGGACCGTTTTGGTACAGGGCTTTCGGTACGGTGCACGTGTGTACCGAATGACCGAAATCAATATTTTGTGCGCGGAACATCGGTACATTTTCGTGTTTCCACACGAACATATTAAGTGGTGGAAGTCTCCGCATTCAGCGCAAATCCCGCCCTGCAGCTGATTCTAAAGTTTTCAAAAGGCATCACGCGAGTGTGAACATCACTACAACTAGGAAAAAATTGTAATTCAAGCGCAGCTCCCGTCTGCATTTAAACAGACCTTTGCTCTTAATTCCGATCGGGCCAACCCAATAACGAAAAAATGGGATTGGTAATGCTGCACTGTAATCATAGTTATTTATTTATATTTTTCATTATATTTTATTATGTGATATTGGTTTGAGACAGAGTATTTTATTTAGTGGAGAACTTTGCAGCATTATTTTATTTCTTATTCATTTTCTAGTTTATATATATATATATATATATATATATATATATAACCGTGATTTTTGCGTACCGTTACTCCCCTAATATATATTCTAATATATATATATATTTATATAAATATATATATATATATATATATATATATATATATATATATATATATATATATATATATATATATTCTAATCTCTGTTGTTGTTATTTTTATAATATTTTTATATATATTTTTATAATAATGACTTGTCATCATTGAATTGTATTGTAAAAATAAATAAATAAATAAATAAATAAAATACAAATAAAAAAGGGAAACAAATGTGAACTACTCTTTTTTAGGTAATTCTAGTTAATTGTCATCATTGTATTGTGAAAAGAAAAGAAATGGTGAACAAGTCTGGCTTCCAATGTGTGGTGATAAAATTAGCCCAGAATAGGAATAGGTAAAAATTTGCCAACACCACATCTCCTCCATTCTAAGTTTAATAAAATTAAGATATTCCTTCTTGATAAATTAAGACATTTATTTGTAATTATTATATTGGCCACACTTTAGTCTGTGAACAAATTTTCACTATTGACTACATATTAACTACAAGTTTATTCTCAATAAACTCATAACTATTACTTATTAGTAGTTAATAAGGTACTTATCTGCATGGTCATGCATAATAAGGCCTTTATATGTGCTTTTATAAGTACCAATAAACAACCAATATGCTACTTATATACTTGCTAATGTAAAACTAGTTGGTCCAGAATTGGTCTATAGTATATGAAGTATCATATATATATATATATATATATATATATATATATATATATATATATATATATATATATATATATATATATTTATTATTGACTGATATAATATTGATTGATTGATTGATTGATTAATTGCTACATGGACAAATAACAAATTTTTTAATTAAACCCATTTCACACCATAATAATAATAATAATAATAATAATAATAATAATAATAATAATAATAATAAAGTAAAATAAAATAAACACATAATTGTAAAACAACATGGAATACAAACAAAATAAACCCACATATGAGGTCACAATTCTAAAATAAATAAATAAATGAAAATAAATAAATAAATACATTTATTACAATGTCCCTATTGTACGATTTTGCAATAAGATCATGCGTTATTTTAGTTCAATAATGAAGCCTGCACCTTTTTTATCTTTGTTAAAATGGTCAGATTTTCTTGCTTCCATTAAAACGCAACATGCTCTTTGTTTTTACTGGATAATAAGATCATCAGGTTTGTTCATGTCAGCTGGAGAGCTTTTGTCATAAAAACAACTGCATTATTCACAACATCCCATGCTATACTCCCTCATGGGAATATTACCATGCATTATTAACAACTTTTTTTCTCAGAATAGAGTTATACCGTTTACAATCGCCTTAATTAAAAGCAAACATAGTTTTAGAACACTGCAAAACTAATGCATTCACTCTATGACATTTTCATCTATGTGAATTTGCACACAGAGGTTATTTCAGTGATACTGTGTTCACGCAAAAGTCTTACCCAGTGATTTCAGCAGTCTTTCAGCTTATTTCAATTGCTCAACAGAGCTCGACAGAGAGATCTTTCTTTTCTTTCTGAGACCTCCCTATGAAATGAAACATTCATATCAGCTACATATTTCTTCATGCATGTCATTTTTTATTTTATGTCTAAGACTGGCACCTCCTCCTCAGTGTGGGCGACCACCACCCATGGATCTGCATTTTCCTCCTCCCTAGTCTTCTCCAAGTATATTAGATGATATTACCTCTCAAGGATGTCCTCGATACAGCATTTATCACCATGGGGACTGTAATGGGGGGAGATAATGAGATCTGATTTATGTTTCAAAGACTTTCCAGCGAGAAACTGATAAGAGACCTTGATAAAGGAGAATGATTTTGGGGAGGGAGGATGGAAGATACAGAGGGAGGCTGAAGATCATAGAGGGGTGACGATGGTGAAATAAAGTGAAAGATTACCTCTAACCTGTTGAGACGCCATATATCCTCTGTCTAACAACATTATGACAAAAACGTAATTACTGTAACATGATGGTATGCGGGAAGTTTGGGCTCTAGTGGCCAAACGATTGGTTACCGTAATGATGATTTGAGCAATTAGTGGTAAACGAGTTTTCACTCCTTCTATTGAAGACTATTTGCAGAAAATGAAGAGAGGGAGTGAGAGAGTTCATTTTATTGAATCCCAATGGTCACCAACAGCTGCACTAAAACAGCACGCTTGAAATATTGAATGAAAAAAAATATTTTTTTCTTTTTCTTTCACAAAAATACAGTTTGCTTCGCAAGATAAGACCCCTATTCCTCAGCTTGGATTGTGTAAAGCATAGTGAAGCTACATAGAAACTGCAATTTGGACCTTCAGTCCATTCACCACCATTTAAGTCCATTATATGGAGAAAAATCGAGGAACGTTTACCACAAAAACCTTAATTTCTTTGCGACTGAAGACAGAAAGACATGAACATCTTGGATGACATGGAGGTGTGTAAATGATCTATTATGGACATTATATATTATTCTGGAATTGAACTAATCCTTTAAATGAATGTCTTTTATTAAAATCATGGAATTTAAGTTGTTATTTATTGATAATCTTCTCCACTAGAGAAACGTTAGCAGCTGTGGATCTTTAAGTCTGTCACTCGATCTTGAAAACCGGATCATTCAGATTTGTGAATGAATCATTCAGATTGGTTTTGTGAATTAAATGTAATTATGTATTTCACTGATTCATTCATTTACAATTAATTATTATTATTATTTTTTTTATAGGTTCTCTTGTATATGCCTAGGTGATCTAGAGCTGATGCCAATATTTGTAGTGAATAATGACTTAAATGTTAGTCTGTTCTTCACAAATCAATTATGCAGTCCTGAGCAGACAGAATTGTGATAGCATAATAACCTATTGTGCATTTCATAAAAAAATTAATTTCAAGAACAGAAGTGCTATGAATGGGCCATACAGTATCCCAGGCCTGTCAAATCCATGGTCCTTATTTGATTTTTGCTTTGTCTAATTGTAAATAACAGTTGAAGCATCATATTCCTGAGCGTGGCTCAATCTATTGCTAAACTCTCAGTGTGCAAGAGTAACAGAATGATTTCCAGAGCGCGCTGCAGTTTTTTGCTCAATATTTTATTGTCATCGTTCTCCAGAAGAGAAATCCAGCATAAATACTCCAATGAGTGAGCTTCAAAGTAGTATCTCCCTCTGACATTACAACAGATTTTCCTCATGCTTAAATGGAGCCAGCTTTCCACATGCAAATGCAATTTCATAACATCAAATCACCTCAAACATTATCTCTGACAGCATTAGTTAAGTCACTTTCAAAGTATGCATGTGTGCCTAGAAATATATTAAGAAACAAATATGTTTTCAAATTGTTTCTAAACATCTTAGCAGAGCAGGTGAAGATTGTTCACTTACAAATCTAGTGGCAGTATATTCTTTTTATAGTGAGTGATATGATCTAAAGACACCTTTTCCCATCAAGCAACCCTCTAATCTGCCATCTGGCCCCATTCTGTCTCCATAAACCACGTCAACACAACACCTACATTTTGCACTGAATAAGCCACATCTTAAAATATTGCAGTACATAACTGTCTAAACAATACACCTACTGTATGATCATTCAACAAATAAAAACACTGAACGAAGAAAGGTCAAACAATCAGATGAAAACTTTTCTCATAGCATTCAGAAATGAATTGAGATTGACTGTTACATTCCAATTTGATTACAGAATTTAAACTGCAGTAGCAAGCAGTATGCAGAAATGCAATTCAAATATGATGGGAGGAAATTAAATTATATATATATATTTTTTAACTAGTACTACTACTAGTAGTAATAGTTTAAATGTTTTTGTTTGAAGGTTGATAGGGTTTATGGACAGAACAACAGGATAGATTTAAGCATAACTAATAATTACATTTTGAAGTATATATATGACTTATTAATTTGTGGCCATGTTTTAATAATTATTTTAGTTAAATCATGGTCATATTGTACTGATATTTTCTCTCATTTTAATGTAATTAAACTGTGGCCACATTTTACCTAAAACCCATCTAACAGGGAACATTCTGAGAACGTTGTCTAAAGGTTTTTCTTTTTTTTCAGGAATGTTGTTGGTTAAAAGTTATCTGGTCTGTAATAATATTAGCAAAATTGTAGCACAAAGCATTTATACACCATTTATATTTACCAAAAAAATAAGTAAGCAAGCAGGTAAATAAATAAATGTTAAATGTAAATGTTCTGAGAATAATCAGGAATGTTTCATTAGTCAACTTTGCCTTTAAGAGTATTGCGTCATTTTCAAAGTCTGCATTTGTGCCTAGAAATATATTTAAAGATCAAATTGTTTCTAAACATCTTAAAAGGATAGTTCACCCAAAAATGAAAATGACCCCATGATTTACTCACACTCAAGCCATCCTAGGTGTACTGTATATGACATTCTTCTTTCAGACAAATACAGTCGGAGTTATATTAAATAATGTCCATGCTAATTCATGCTTTATGATCTAGTGGATGTCATGGTTAAATTTAGTATTAGTGCATCCCCAATTTTAATTCTTCAGATTAGAATTTTGCACAAAACACAAACTTAAAACACTCACAACTTGGCTGGACAAATGGACGGTGTATTTTGGGGCCGTCTTGTCCTGTCCATTTGACTGATGAGACCGAGGCTGGTATCAATATTCCTGTGAAGAGAGGAAGACGAGAGTAGAGGCCCAAACACTGATCAAAAATGTATGATTGAGTCTGGCTGCTTTCCCATCAAATCAACCTAATGTGGACTCAATGTGATTGATAAATTGTGATGAGATCATGCCCTTGGCAGAGAGTTGCACATTGGAGCTGACAACATAGCGGCACTGACACTGACTGATGAGGCAGTCTGGCACATAGCACATCAGAAGAACTCATTGGAGACGCTGTAGCGGGTCAGCTCATGGCTATTTCCATGTGGTGAAACACTGTAGGTGCTCGTTTTGGTCGAGGGGTGACATGCAAACTCATTCTGGCAAGCTGTGTCCATGCTCATCCCTACCCAGAATTGATTCTCAATAAGGAAATTGTTACACAAACTTTTCCCGGCATCTTCCAAAGTCATCTTTTAAATAAGAAGATCCCATTCTTGACTTCCTCCAAATTGTGCCAGGCCCTGAGGGTGGCAAATACCAGATGAATCATCACAGACCCTGGTTATATATACATCAGGCTCTGTCACACCATGGTTCATGGCCTTCTTGTAGGTGATTGACGGGATCCACCCAGAAGCCTGGAAAAAGCTTCATTAGCCGCATTTCCACTGTCGAGCTTAAAGCGGTGTGCAAGTGCGTGCCAGGGCCAGTTGTGTTTCCACTTTCACTTCCGGGGCTTGATCGTGCCTCGTCGGGGCATCCTCGGGACCAACGGCCAGGGTTTTTTGGCCCAATGAAAACCTTGGCTAAAACGGGCCAGATGGGGCTAGAGGAGTGGTTATGAACAAAGACGGAGTTTATCCGCATCTGGAGAGCGTCAGCGCTGCAGATCATTTCAGAAAGATAAAAGCTACAACACCAGCATTAAAAACTTTTTAAAACAAGTTGAGCTCAAAACTCACTCTTAGTCAGCAGCGAGTGTTTGAAATAACTTGATCCGATGTGGATTATAATCACTAAACAAGGCAGAAATATTTATAAGCGATGTAAAAGACTATGCACACTAAACATTAACGTTACCATAGTAAACATGGTAAATGCAACCACTTGCTGAAATCAGACGTCAGCTTCTTATTCTCTATCACAATCGTGTATTTATTTAGTAACATATTTTATCTTTCATAAGTCTCGTCTCGAGAGTTTAGCTCCACGTAGCATGTCATAAAAATATAATGTTTTTTGTTCGGGAGCTTTTACAAAAATAGAGAGTCTGCACTGCGGATCATTTCAGAAAGCTAACAGCTATAAAACCAGCATTAAAAAAATTAAAATAAGTTGAACTCAAAACTCACTTACAGTCAGCAGGGAGTGTTTGAAACAACTTGATCCGATGTGGATTACATTCACTAAACAATGCAGAAATATTTATAAGCGATGTAAAAGACTATGCACGTTAAACATTAACGTTACCATAATAAACATGGTAAATGCAACCATTTGGATAAATCAGATATCAGCTTCTTATGCTCTATCACAATCGTGTATTTATTTAGTCTTGTTTCGAGAGTTAAGCTACGCGTAGCCTATGTCATAAAAATATAATAATGTTTTTTGTTCTGGAGCTTTTATAAAAATAGAGATATTATAATTCATTCTATAAACAGATATAAACTGAATAAACAGAATAAACAGAAACAGACTCGACTGAATAAACAGCCTATTTTCATAACGCTTAAGCATTAAAAATAAATAAAATATAAATACATTTATTTCTGTGTGACTATTTTTGAGTCCTGATGAATTAATTCATTATGATCAATATATCACTTATTCTATAGTAAAACATCGATGCTTTTGAATTTAAATATTCAATAAAGCATGCAAACAAACGGCCACTTCTATTGTGTTCATTTTGTGACCACGTTAGTTCCAGTGACACTCTTAGTTTTCTGATAACTTCTCTTTGTTGGGTTCTCTTACGAGAGCTCTCTCGTACTGCGTCTTAGCTAAGACGCTACGGGAAAAGTCTCTTTTCACGAAATACTGAAGCAAAAAATTATCCTTAATTTTGTATTTTTGTAAAGCGCATTTGCAGCAGTACACAGCCATAAGCGAGACGGCTCGTTCGCTCATTGGCTTGTTCTGCGGCAACTGCACAGCCTATCGAGCGCGGGCTGATGCAACATCAGACCAATAAGGGCGCTTCGCGCCCTTCTTGCCACTTCCCGCCGAAACGGGTGTGGCCCAACCTATAAAAGGAGCTCGAAAAGGCTGACTCACCTGATTTTTCATCTCTTCAGCGAAGCTCACGCATCGCTGGATCACGGAGGAAGCAAGCGCCGTCTGAGAAAGCACATCAGCAGGACGAGCCATTCTGAAGCTGCTGGCATCGCCGCCTTCCATTGCCGTTCCTGCTGCGCTATCCGGCGCCTATATCCTTTCAATCCTGTTATATACAAGCTGTTCTTTATGTGTGTGTGTGTGTTCGCCCTGCGACACACACTCGTAAAAGAGCTCGCGTCTTTTTTAAGATGCCTTCCTGCGGCTCGTCAGAGCCCCACTCAGCGAGGGAGACCGGTACGTCATCTGTGTCTCCTGCCTGGGTGAAGATCATGCAGCGCTCGCTCGCTGACGGCGGATGCCCCCACTGCGAGCTGTTGCCATGGTGACTCTGAGGACTCGCCTGGCCTTTTTCTCTGAGCCTGCATTCTCCGCTGCGCTGAGGCGCCGTAAAAGCATCGCTTCCAGCGGATTCCGGAACCGTCTTCAGCTCAACCGAGCTCGCCGGTTCGCCCTGCTTCACCGGCCCCCCCCTGCATCGCTTCCCGGTGGGCAGCGCCCGCTGTTTGCCGGCGCGTCGTCCGAGGAAGTCGATCTCAGGGCCGCGTCGGGGGAAGAGGACACGCTCTCTCTGCTGGCTTCGGGCAGTGATGGCTGGGCGAGCTCCGAGGATCTCGCGCCTTCTGCTCAGAAGCCCAGCAGACGAGCTGACATCGAGAAGGAGCCGGGGCGAATGCTCGTGTTGGCCGCGATGTGTCTCGGCCGCGAGTGGTTTGCACCAGCGCCCCCCCCTCTCGTTCCCGGCTGGATGGTATTTCCCTTTCGGATGAGCGTACTTCTCAAAGCCCGCCTCATTTCTTCCTGAGCTTCACGAAGAGGTGGCGAAGGCTTGGAACGCTCCATATTCAGCACGAACTCGTTCGTCTGTCTCACTAGCATTCTCCACACTGATGATGCTAAAAACAGGAACTACCACTCACTTCCGCCGGTGGAACAGGCGATAGCGACGCACCTTTGTCCGCCCTCTGCTGGACGGCGGCAAAAGCGGTGTTGCCATCTAAAGCCTCCTGTGTGACGCTGCGTCGGCACTACTAACGATGGCTGCTTCATCGAAGCGCAGGTGTACGAGTTCCGCTGTGGCCGAGCTCTCACCCAAGCGCGCCGCTGTTTCAGTTCCAGGAATTGTGACTGTCTCAGCGTTGTTTGCAATGCGCAAGCCTGTACGGTTGCCCGCTTGCCTGCACACGAAAACCGTTATCACGGCTACCCAGATATTTCCCGAAAAAGGTGTAATTTCTGGTGTCCCGGCCACGGCCGATGGTGCTATAAATGTAGTGACGATGCCCACTGCTCAGTGCCCATCTCCGCATATAAGCACAGCCCTTCACACAGGGCTCGCGCCTATAAAAGCGACTCAAGTCGATCACGCGCACTACATAGTAGACGTGCCCACTCCTCAGTGCCCACAATCACTATGTCACACGCGTCATGTGGTTTCTGTAAAAACGAAACCCGTGCACGTTTGTCCGGCCACGGCCGATGGTGCTATAAATGTAGTGACGATGCCCACTCCTCAGTGCCCATCTCCACATGTAAGCATAGCCCTGCACACAGGGCCTGCGCCCATAATGTCGACTCAAGTCGGTCGCGCACACTGCATAGTAAACGTGCCCACCCCTCAGTGCCCACAATTACTATGTCACACACGTCATGTGGTTTCTGTAAAAACGAAACCCGTGCATGCTCGTCCGGCCACGGCCGATGGTGCTATAAATGCAGTGACGATGCCCACTACCCAGTGCCCATCTCCACATGTAAGCACAGCCCTGCACACAGGGCTAGCGCACATAAGATCGACACAGATCGGTTGAGCGCGCCGCATAGTAAACGTGCCCACTTCCCAGTGCCCACATACACTATGTCACATACGGCGCGGGGCTTCTGTAAAAATGAGACCCGTGCACGTACATTCTGCACAGGCAGATAGCGAGTTGAAAGTGGTAAAAGTGCACACATGCAGCCCACGGTTACTCGCAGATATATCGAGTCCCACGGGACCCGCTCAGCCTCCCTCCAGTCGGTTAAGCGCCGGAACGGGGTCGAGGAAGAGCGATCTGCCCGCTGTGATCAGCGCGCTCCCCGCCTCAGATGCGCAGCACACTCGAGCGCCGCCGTTGCCCAGTCAACAGAGCGCGTTTCGCATCCAGCCCTTAGCCATTCATGCAGATGCATGGTCAGTGCTTCCAGGGGTTTCGGATTGGGTGCTAGGCATTATAAAGAGAGGCTACTCGCTACAGTTTTCTCGACGCCCACCGTGCTTTTCAGCGCGCGTCGAAACTACGGTCAAAACAGAAGTAGCACACATACTTCGGGCCGAAATATCAAAACTGTTGAGCAAAGGGGCTGTAGAGCCTGCGTCTCAAAGCGAGGGGGGGCTGTACAGCAGATACTTTCTGGTGCCCAAGAGAGACGGGGGTCTCCGGCCCATACTGGATCTAAGACAGCTGAACGGGCATTGATGAAACACAGTTTCAAAATGTTCACGACCAGGAAGCTCCTCGCGCAGATTCGCAGAGGGGACTGGTTCATGTCAATAGATCTGAAGGACGCGTATTTTCAAATACAGATAGCGTCAAACCACAGGCGATATTTGAGATTCGCCTTCGAGGGCCAGGCATACCAGTTTGCAGTCCTGCCATTCGGCTTGTCCGTAGCTCCTCGTACGCTTACGAGGTGCATGGATGCAGCGCTCGCTCCTCTTAGACTCAGAGGCACACGAGTGCTGAATTATTTGGACGACTGGCTGGTTCTGGCCCGATCATGAGCGGAGCTCATGGACCACAGAGCCGTTTTACTCGATCACCTCGAGAAGCTCGGCCTCAGTGTCAATTGGGTGAAGAGTTCGCTGAACCCCAGTCAGACGATCCTGTTTCTGGGTATAGTTCTGAACTCGTGTTCCATGACGGCGCGGCTGTCACCACAGCGCGCGATGGGCATTCAGCGTGCAGCGAGTTCTTTCCGCTGTGGCGCGACTGTGGCGCTCAAACACTGTCAAAAGATGCTGGGTTTCATGGCCTCAGCATCTCCGGTTCTGCGGCTGGGCCTGCTCCGCATGCGCCCCCTGCAGTTCTGGCTGAAGGCTCGGGTGCCGCGCAGAGCGTGGGCGTCTGGCCGGCTGCATTTCAAGGTCGATCAGAGCTGTGTTGCGGCTCTAGCACCTTGGACAGCGAACGGCTGGTACCGATCAGGTGTAAGCCTGGGGACTTCCCCGAGTGTGAAAATGGTGTCGACGGACGCCTCCACTTCGGGATGGGGAGCGCTGCTCGAAGGCAGACCGTCCTTTGGCCTATGGTCAGAACGGGAAAAGCTCCATCATATCAACTGCCTGGAAATGCTGGCAGTGGAGAATGCGCTGACGCGCTTTTGTCCCCATATCAAGGATCACCACGTCGTAGTCCGTTCGGACAACATGTCCGTGGTGTCCTACATAAATCGCCAGGGCGGTCTCAGGTCCCGAAACCTGTACAGGCTGACGGAACGCCTCCTGATTTGGGCTCAACGCAACGTGCGCTCGCTGAGAGCGGTGCATGTGCCTGGACTGCAGAATCTGGGTCCAGACAGGCTGTCCAGAGGCAATGTCCCTACGGGAGAATGGTCTCTACACCCGCAAACAGTTCGGCTGTTGTGGGAGAGATTTGGCATGGCGGAGGTGGACCTCTTTGCGTCCCACGGAAACGCTCACTGCCCCACATTCTTTTCCAAGAACGAAAGCGCGCTGTCACGGAAATGGCCGTGCGGCCCGCTTTATGCGTTCCCTCCCGTCTCCCTCCTTCCGCAGGTGATAGAACGGGTGAGAGAAACGAGATGTTCAATACTGCTTGTGGCACCTCTTTGGAAGAACCATCCATGGTTCCCAGATTTGATGCAATTAGCAGATGTCGCCCCATGGCCGGTACCGTGGAGGAGAGATCTCCTCTCGCAGGCCAGGGGCTCGATTTGGCACCCTCGACCGGAGTTGTGGTCCCTCCATGTATGGGCACTCAACGGTTACCCGCTGATCTCGCAGGGGGAGTGCTAAATACCATCACTCAGGCTAGAGCTCCGTCGACACGACGTCTGTATGCCTCGAAGTGGTCGGTGTTCTCCAGCTGGTGCACAGCTCGAGGTTATTCACCCCTTAGTTGTGAGGTGACGGAGGTCCTCTCCTTCCTACAGGAGCTGTTGGATAAGGGCAGAGCCCCATCCACGCTCAAAGTTTATGTGGCGGCCATCGCGGCGTTTTCTGAAACGGCGTCCGGTCAGTCAATAGGAAGGAACGATTTAGTCATCCGGTTCCTCAGAGGAGCTAGGAGGCTGAATCCTCCCAGACATCCGTCAGTCCCTATGTGGGACCTCGCGGCGGTTTTGGAGGCCTTGAAGGGTCCCCCTTTTGAGCCTATCCAATCGGTTAGCCTTCAGCATCTGTCGTTCAAGACAGTATTCTTGTTGGCTCTCGCTTCTGTGAAGCGTGTGGGTGATTTGCACGCGCTCTCGGTGAGCCAGTCGTGCTTGGAGTTTGGGCCCAATGACTCAAGGGTCATACTCAAACCTAGGCACGGTTATGTGCCGAAATCCCTCAACACACCGTTTCGGGCTCAGGTTATTGCCCTGTCTGCCCTGCCGGTGTCAGGGGAGGATGGAGACTCGAGTCTTCTTTGCCCTGTCAGGGTTTTAAGAGCTTATGTGTCTCGCTCTGCTGCCTCTCGGCAGACGGAGCAGCTATTTGTCTCGTTCGGTGGACGTTCCAAAGGAATGGCTGTTTCGAGACAGGCTCTATCCAGATGGATAGTTGACGCCATAGCGTTAGCTTACGCTTCCAGGGGCCTTCAGTGCCCGTTGGGCGTCAGAGCACACTCCACAAGAGGCGTCGCCTCGTCGTGGGCGTGGTCTACTGGGATCTCCTTGCAGGATATATGTATGGCGGCGGGTTGGGCCTCGCCGTCTACATTTATCAGGTTCTATAACCTGGAGGTTCCCGCCTTGCAAGCAAGGCTGCTGTCGGTATAGAAGAATCAGGGCCCTGAGGGGAATTCTGAATTCATGAGCGCTAGGCGCTGCCGACTGTTATATGGGCAGTATTGCGTAAGACCCGCATTGCCACATTGGTCAGGCCTTGCCTCGGCTGTGTGATGTCATATTGCCGCATCTACGGATGCTGCTAGATATGGGACGGAGGGTTTTTCCCCCTTTTTTCTGTCCCGGACTCTCTGTGAGTCCCTCAGGTGACTGTGCACTGTAAATCCTGGGCGTTGCTTCAGGTTTATCGGTGTGTGATCCCTGCGCGCACGGCGTTTTACATCGGGTTCCCGTAGCGTCTTAGCTAAGACGCAGTACGAGAGAGCTCTCGTAAGAGAACGTACTCGGTTACTAAACGTAACCTCGGTTCTCTCTAGAAGAGCGAACGAGTACTGCGTTCTCTGCCGTGCGTACGATTCACTCTGGTTCGCTTCGGCGATGAAATAAATCAGGTGAGTCAGCCTTTTCGAGCTCCTTTTATAGGTTGGGCCACACCCGTTTCGGCGGGAAGTGGCAAGAAGGGCGCGAAGCGCCCTTATTGGTCTGATGTTGCATCAGCCCGCGCTCGATAGGCTGTGCAGTTGCCGCAGAACAAGCCAATGAGCGAACGAGCCGTCTCGCCTATGGCTGTGTACTGCTGCAAATGCGCTTTACAAAAATACAAAATTAAGGATAATTTTTTGCTTCAGTATTTCGTGAAAAGAGACTTTTCCCGTAGCGTCTTAGCTAAGACGCAGTACTCGTTCGCTCTTCTAGAGAGAACCGAGGTTACGTTTAGTAACCGAGTACGTTTTGTGACGTTGTTTCTGAGAGGCGTGTAAAGGGTGGATTTTAGTGAAGCACAGCGGAGCTTCAGGCTCGACAGTGGAAACGCTGTGCTATTCTGGCCTCGGTGCTACTGGCCCGAGGCTATTAGCCCCGCCTTGCCCATTTTAAGCCCTGGCTCGCACTGGCCCGACAGTGGAAACACGGCTATTGACTCTTCTAGAGGTGACAGATCTGTCCCCTCCTGCATGTGACGGCTTTAACACCATATGCACTGAACAATGGTGCAAGAACATCTTAAGGGCTTTTGAAGGACCACATTTTTCAATGGCAGGTTTGAGATAAGCAATGCAATATTTAGGATTAATTTAGTCATTTATGTTGTTTTTGTTGTAACTGTGAATGTTGGAATATGAATGTCGTGCAATTAATTTTATACAAGAACCAAATATTTTCAACCTTACACTTAAGTAATTTTTAAAATGCAGTAGCATCACTGCATTAGATTAGAAGGTATTTTGATGTGTTTACTAACATAATGAAGCACATATAAAGTAGATGATTATTTATATGTTTTATACTGTTGACATTACATTTAAAGTTAATATTAAAGTACTACAGTGTCATAATAAATGTGTAATTACAAACATATTGAAATAGATGGCACACAAGTATAAAAATATATTACACCAAAGTATATTTTAGTTTACCATAAATGTTTTTTCTTTACATTCAGCAGTAGACTTTAACCATACAGTATACAAAACCAATTCCAAAAAAGTTGGGACAATGTACAAAAATTGTGAATAAAAAACAGAATGCAATGATGTGGAAGTTTCAAATGTCAATATTTTATTCAGAATACAACATAGATGACATATCAAATGTTTAAACTGAGAAAATTTATAATTTTAAGGGAAAAATACGTTTATTTTAATTTTGATGGCTTCAACACATCTCAAAAAAGTTGGGACAAGGCCTTGTTTACCACTGTGTGGCATCCGCTCTTCTTTTTATAACAGTCTGCAAATGCCTTGGGACTGAGGAGACAAGTTGCTCAAGGTTAGGAATAGGTATGGGAATGTTGTCCCATTCTTGTCTTAATACAGGCCTCTAGTTGCTCAACTGTCTTAGGTCTTCTTTGTCGCATCTTCCTCTTTATGATGCACCAAATGTTTTCTATGGGTGAAAGATCTGGACTGCAGGCTGCCCATTTCAGTACCCGGATCCTTCTTCTACACAGCCATGATGTTGTTATTGATGCAGTATGTGGTCTGGCATTGTCATGTTGGAAATGCAAGGTCTTCCCTGAAAGAGACAACGTCTGGATGATGATAACTTCAAACTCTTTGCAATTTTTCTCCTAGAAACTTCTTTCTAATATTGCTCCACTACTTTTCGCTGCAGCATTAGGAGAAATTTTCTGCCCATCTTGACTTCTGAGAGACACTGCCACCCTGAGAGGCTCTTTTTATACCCAATCATGTTGCCAATTGACCTAATAAGTTGCAAATTGGTCCTCGAGCTGTTCATTATACGTACATTAAACTTTTCCGGCCTCTTATTGCTACGTGTCCCAACTATTTTGGAATGTTTTAGCTCTCATGAAATCCAAAATGAGCCATTATTTGGCATGACATTTCAAAATGTCTCACTTTCAACATTTGATATGTTATCTATATTCTATTGTGAATAAAATATAAGTTTGAGATTTATAAATTATTTAATTCCCTTTTTACTCACAATTTGTACAGTGTCCCAACTTTTTTGGAATCGGGTTTGTATAAACAATAGTAGTATTTTTGAAATGCAATATGTACTTAAGTTGACACTATTAATATTATTCATTATTCACTATTACATCTTATACTTATATTACTTAATATCATGCTAAAGTGTACTTTTTCACAAAGGTATGTATATTTATAAAAAAAATACTGTACATTAGAAAAATTCATAAATTAAGTTACCTACACGCAGGTACATCTATTCTATGATTAATAATTACAGTCTCTTATTTTATTGCTCTTTTAGTTTCATTATCATGGACATTTAGTTTGTTTTCATTAGTTTCCTGTCTTCCTTTTTTTATGTTTTCCGGCCACTGTTTAGTTGTCATGGTTATTTATTTGATCGTCACAGGTGTCTGTCATTAGATTCCTCTGTTTGTCATTATTGTTGGGCCTGTTTGTTTTTGGTTTAATTAATTTAGAATCTAGTCTTCAGTTTTTTTATTCTTCTTCTTTTATTAGCAAGGATCTCACAGAGTGAGTGCAGTAGTGCAGTATTTACTGAGTTATGATTTTAAAAACATAGTAAACAAATGAGAACAAGAACTGCATTAATGCCCTAAAAGGACAAAACCAGATTATGAATGACTTAAATGCGCAAGTACAAAAAATATTTTTATTTTTTTTATTTTTATAATAATATAATAATTTTGTTAAATTGCATTTCACTATATTCTCACTAGTTCATGTTTGTTGTCATTTGTTGCTTCCTCTTGGCCTCAGACTAATGTATTATGTTCAAATTTAGTGTCTCTTTTAATATGATAATGGAATGTTAAATTTGGCAAGACTTCAAAAGTGCTTGTTTGCAGTCTGACTGTAAGCAATACCACTTAAGAGGCTAAAAATCCGTTGACTTGGACTCCGAGAAACAGACCAACATAAAAAAAAATAAAAATTAAAAAAAATACACAATTGATCACTATCACTTACAAAATTAAAAATAAAATTGCTTAACAAATGATTGTGCACACAGACTGAGTATCCAGACATTGATTAATAAGATAACTGCTTGGAGTAACATGTTCTATGGTTATATTACTGTATTACAAGAACACAGTAGTATGTTACAAAAAAACATTGCCACATAAAGTATAATGTAGATGAGTTATTATAAAATGTAATTAAAAACAGTCTTATTTTAGTACATATCATGTTAATTTTACTTTAAAATGTATGTGTATTTTATGTGATTTTGTTAATTGTATTCATTTTCAAATATTTATATTTATCTACTTTGTCTTTTTTTTCAGTTATAATTTTAATAATATAAGTACTTCAACGTAAACCTAATTTATTTCAGTTAGTATCAAAGGTAACATCTAAAATGTTCTAGTTCCAAAGTTTTCACTCAATAATAATAAAATAAAATAAGAAGATAAAGAAGAAGAAGAAAAAATGCAATGGTATAAATCAAATGCAGGTATAAATCAGCTGTGGCAGGTAACGCTGTCAAATCACTAGCCGATTTGGTGGGTTACTTTTTGTAAGTTATGCTTACTCATTCATTTCTTGGGGAAGTTCATTCAAGCCAAAAATCTGCGCTGGTTTAGTGCAAAAACTGAACTCGTGAGACATATGACATTATCGAGTATCGTAAAAACCAAACCAAACACGCCTACAGAGTGCATGCATGAGAGTGTTTTCTTTCACTTCATGATTTGCTTTATTAATATGCATTAAGAATGATCACATAATTCAAGATAAGGGGGCAGGAAATGTATATATTTATATCATTTCATATAGTTTCTTTTTTTTTTTTTTTGGTCCTCAGCATGGTTACAAATGTGATATTGAGTTTATCTAACAGTTCAATAAACTATAAGTTAATATAAAGAGACTTATGTTTTAAACACCATATTGGCTATTTTTGCTCTATTTCTTCAACAAAAAAAAAAAAAAAAAATCATTCCAAACACAGCCACAGTGTTTTGCGTCTTTGAGCACCTTGACTGTGTTTTTTAAATTCATGAATGAATCAAACATTTAAATTATTTGGTTCAATCGCAACAAATCACTTATTTACAGTTACTTGCTTTATTTTTGTTTTTAATTTCAGATATCAGTATTCATCATTTCATGTTTAAAATATCAAATGCCACTTCATGTGCAACTTCTGCAAAGATTAATTTTGTTTTTTTGTTTATTTAAGCAATTTTTACAAATGTGCCTTAGACAAAAACATTACTGGTGTGCATCTTGACACAAAATAAAGGCACTTATATATTTTAAGATCAGTCAATGCAAGTTTCTTTCAGATGAAACAGCTCAGATTTACATTTTAGTCTAGGACTAGGTTCAAGACTTGTCTGTGAAACCGGGGGTAAATGCATTTTTTTTTATTATAATTGACTGATTAAATGTAAGAATGTGACTCAATGAAAAGATGCACAAAAAATATAAAAAAATAATAATAAATGAAATAAATAAATTCCTATAAAAGAACATGAAACATATTTAAATAAACAAATTTTAGGACTCAGTTGTCCAAGGTAGCCCTTAAGATATCGTCACAATAACACACTCAGCAAACTATTGTCTAATTGTATTTATTGATAAATTTCAGAATATATTGAGATATTATTTTTTGTCAATATCGCATACCCCTAGTATTCCTAATGATACAAAAGATAAAAAAAAAAAAAAAAAAAAAACACAATGTCACTTTTTCACATCCATTGTAGACAATCTCAAGCTGATGGTTTGTGTCTGTATTTTATTTATTTGGTTTAATTTTTATTGCTCATTTATTAATTTTTTTTTGGCTAGTAGAATTTATGAATGGCCGGTAACTTAAACATTTAGGAGCCAAAATGGCTGGTGAGCGAAAACATTATTTTCAATCCCTGTTAATAACAACAGTGAAATAGTGCAGGTTTTAATGTGACCCATACAATTTCATATAGTTCAACAAATAAATAAATAAATATATAAGCGAAATAAACAAATAAATAAATGTATTCAGTTTATGTATTTATTTTCAAGAAAACTGTGCAGAGAAATAAGAAGTGTTAGTCACATAAACATAACATATCTTAATATGGACATCAATAATTCAACATTATTAACTAGCTATAATCATTTAACAGCAGTGTTTGGAGTAACACATTACAAAATTAATGCATTACAGTAACATATTACTTTTTGCTGTAACGCAGTAGTGTAAGGCATTAATAATCAGTTCTCAGTAATATTTTACTCGGTACAGTAAACACTGTTCAGTAACACTTTTAAACACACTTATATACAAACATTATAACACACTTTTAGCCCAAAATGTAACTGTTTAAAGAAAAGTGAAATAAATGAAATGAAATGAAAATAAATAGCAAGACCGCAAGATATTAATAAATCAAAGATGCAACCAAATAAGTTACATTTCCTGTTTGTGGTCAGTCAATAGCTGCGTGCGGTGTCCACGTTTGAAAAAAAAGACTAAACAACAGCTTCTGACATATTTGTTTAGCATTTGGCAACCCCAGTAGCATGCGACTGTCTTGCATGTCTCATTAATGAAGCCGGTTCTGTGATTAGCATGTTAGTTCGCTGACAAGCTACGCAATACCGTGTTCATAATCGCATGCGATTGCGTAGCTTGCCAGCAAACTACGGCTCTGTCTATTAAGTGCCGCTCCATTTGAAAGCAGGTGATGGACATTTACCGCTAATCACAGAACCGGCTTTACTAATGAGACACGCATGACAATCGCATGCGATTAATCGTGCAGCCCTAAAAGCGGCTAACGGGTGAAGGTGGCAGAAGACCATACATTCCCGAGATGGACATATGCGCATCTTGTCATTTTGCAATTGCATATGGCATTAGAGTTTACATGTAGTCCTGTTGTGTCTAATATGAATAGACCCAATCAATTCACAGATATTGCCAGAATCACTTTACCGCTACCATAAATTTAATAGACTTGGATTGTCTTTTAAAAAGCAGCATATACTGAAAACAGTCACCAAAACAAAGAGGTAATGGTCAAAAATGTTTTCTTTTAGTTTGCACAGTTATTCTAGAGTTCAAAGAATAACAAATGTTAAATATCAAGACACAATCTATGAACGTTGTCGCTTGATCTGTAGGTTCGTATAATATTATTGGTTCTGAGACATATATTATGTTTGCTCACATATAACGTTGTCCGAATGTTTAAATTACTTTCTTTCAAGCTACTGTATACTGCAGACAACAGGCATTTCTCTTTACAACATCAACCAGGGTTTTGTTTTCCATCAATATTTGGATCTCGGCATAGCTCTGATTTTCCATATTCAAAGTAAACGCTGTATTGTCAGTATGATTTACAGCTTACTAAAGACAAACTTTACCAAACAATGAGTGCCATCCCCCTTGGGCTTATCGTGTTTCACTGAATGTTTGATCATTGATTCTTTGCTAAACATCACCATGACGTGTGCATAATACTTGACATGACTCGCCAAAATGATTCATTGTTTTTCTAGCATGACAGCTGACATCTGTAGCTGACACAGTATCTACTCTAGTAGAGTTTGAAGGCTCATATTTGAGAATATTAAATATTTGTGTGTCACATATACAGGCGTGATGTGACAGTTGCAAATGATCGTGGGTGCCACATCAGATAGAGACATGAATAGTGTGTGATTTGCATTAAATATAAACAAGAGCTTGTGGAGTCACACACGTCATATTCTGAGCTGTCTTCATTGTCATACATTGCAGGATTTAAAATTGTAATTGGATTAATAGCATAATATTCTGATTCATTTTCAATTAACCACATACTGTATATAAATATTTGCTGAGAAAATTCCCCGCTTGGTTCAAAATCATTGCAGGACTGAAGCAGATGAGTAACGCACTGAAATATTAGTTTCCAAAAAAAAATAAATATTAGAAATCAAAAGCTGTTTTCAACATTGATCACTGGAATACATAAAATGTTATATATCATCACCTTAGAATTATAAGGTTCTGTCTGCATTCTGAGCAGTTTTGAGATACTGAGCTTTAAAGTTTTTTCATTCCATATAGTGATATGTCACAAAATAAGAATTTGTGAAAAAGGCCTATAGAACCATATAATTCCAAGGTCAATCTATTTAAATTGAAACCATTTATTTTAAATTATAATAATAGTTTGCAATATCACTACTTGTACTGTGTTTAATAAGCCTTTTACTCTGAATTCTGATATATTACTACTTGCTTTACAGTATTGGAGCTAGTTACAGTTCAAAAGGGACTCTTAGGTTTTCTTACTTTCCAGAAAACATTCAGGGTCCTTTACATTCAAACTGTTTCTGATAGTTCTGAAGAGAACAATTTTCTCCCATTGCAGGTTGAAATGAGAAAAGCAAGCAGCATGATCTCTGCACAGACATTGTACACCTGCATTAGGAGCCGTCCCACGCGTGCATTGTGGGTCAGGCTGAATTAAGCAGATCCTGAGATGACTGGCCTCTGGATACATTGAGCCAGCTAAAATTCATGAGGTTTTCATGTTTTTTCGGCCATATTTGTGTCTGTGGGCTTGGCATACATTATGGTTAGACAGAACATATTGTAAAAGGAAAAAAGAAAGTGAGAGAGAGGAAGACGATGAGACAGATTTGTGGCCATCTGCCCAGCAGCAGCTTGAATGTAACTGTGAGTCCAAGGTATTTAAAGTTACACCTAGCTTGGATGCTCATGCATGATTCAGAGTGTTTGTAGCCAGAATATTTACCTGCGCTTTTGTGTTTGCAAGCTTTAGCTTTTAGTATTTGCTGTACCAACAACACTAACTTCCAAAGAGAGAGCAGAGCGCAATGGAAAGATACAAACACAAATACTTATGCAGTTGTGATTCTAAAAATATATTTCCAAAACAACAAAATATATATATATATATATTCATGGAGTAAAATGTGGCATAACATTTCAATCAAACTAACACAAAATAACTTAAATATGAAAAAAAAAAAAAAAAAAAAAAAGTTAATATGGTTGAGTCAGACTGCCTATATCCAGTTACATCAACACAAGTAATTTAAGAAAAGTACAGTGTCAAGTCTGGTGGAAATAGCTCTGTAAGGTAACACATTTGAGGGTGGATGAGACTGAGAACCTATTTATTTTAAACCATCATTTTAATGTGCCAACTTATCGCATATTGCCAAAACCAATTTAAAAGAGAATAAGATAAAACTGTTTTTTTTTTTTTGTTTTTTGTTTTTTTTTACTTGAAGCCAATACAGCAATGAAGCAATCTCTTGCCATATTTCTGTAAAAAAAACGTTTCTGCATCTCACATGGCAGATTGATAAAGTGAAATATCCCTAAGATTTTTCTAATTAAATTATTACACACAAATAAAATGTACTAACCACCTTCTCTATGTCTACTAAAATTACATCCACTAATTATTACAGGGACACAATTTAAATTCAGTGCAATGAATTCATGTTTCCACAAGGATATTATTACCAAATGTGTGCTGATCATATTAATGTAGAAAGGAAATGTCTCAGGTTGGTTATGTCACCATGGTTCCCTGAGTAGGGAACACGACGCTGCGTCCGCTGTAGGCAATGCCTCATCATGACCCGTGTCTGAATCATACATTGAAAAAAACACCAAAAACATGTTGGCCGGCAATGCTTCAAAGTGTGTTAATAGAGACACACTGGTTGAGTGGAGCCCAAGGTACCAGGGTCTAACCAGTTCAGAGAAAGGGAATTAAGCTAAACGTGTAATCCTTACCGTACAGGATTTTAGAAAGTACACAGAGCTTAGTGTGTGTACTCAAAGCTTCCCAAGCGTCGCCAGAAGTGCTGAACCGAATGGGTTCAACTGATGTTCAACTGATGATCAAGAAGGCTCCCGCAAAAGCCTATGACCTGGCCACATGATCCAGGAAGCATTGAGGCCAGAACCAGGGCTATCATAACAGCTGGACATAACATCTATGAAGCCACAAAACCAACCAAAACATCATAGGTCCAGCATAGGAGACTGTAATGCAGGAAGTTCCCACCTAACCTCGGTCAGGTGGAGAGCTTGTGGTTAAAGGGGAATTAGGAAGGGGAAGATGTAAAACCCCCGAAGGGAATTAGTAGATACTCAAGTATTACTCTGATCCTGACAAAAGCGCTGACGCCTTGTCTGAATCACATCGCTTAGGTCTTGCCTACCTTCCTTTGACCTGCGATTCCTCCTACCCCTAACCACAGGTGGGGGAGGAGTGCGAGCTGCAATACTAGCCTTCTGTACCTGTTTCTGATCCTCAGATCAGGGTCAGAACCCATGAGTTGTACGGGCTCAGGCCTGGATCTTCATGGAACTAAGGATTTGAAGGCCGCTGAGCACTCCTTCGCCACCCTGAACTTCTCAACCACTGTCTCGACAGAGGTATCAAAAAATTTGAAAGGTGAGATGTATCCTAAAAGGCTTACATCTTAAGAGAAGATGCCTCCGCCATGGAGAGATAGCAGGGCAGCTTCTCTTCAACATGTACAGTAGCATCTTCTTATAACCATTCTTAAGCATCCCCTCGATGTTGGCATAACTAGTATGCTTGAATCTGTGGATGCGGGATGAGAATGGATTTTATGTTTTTATTTTACAAATTAAAAGTGGAGTGCAGCATAATGTGGTTTTCTGAGAAGGACATGATATAAACCATCTGTCAAACAACGAGGTGTTCCCCATAGTGACCCCTAGAGGACACAGTTCGAAGTTCCCTTGAAAGGGAACTGTTTTATTTATAAATGTATGCATTCTACACTGTAAAATATTTCCAGGATTTCACAATATATAACTGTAATATTTCACAGGTAATTACATTATTACCACTTCACAGGTTTTAACTGTGATATTTCACAATATAATACCGTATTTAGACTTTTACTGTAAAAATAATGCAGGCGCGGGCTTTTACAAGAAACTACTGTGAATTCCGTCATTTTCGCGCTGCAACTGCGTCATCTGAGCTCCCCCGGAGCTCCCTGGCCTGATCTCCTCCATGATCTCACTCGACGGATTCAGTGCGGTAAGTGTTTAATTTCAAACTTTGTCAATTTGATGACTGTTTTTAATATGAAATTTCATGTTATTTAAAAGTATGAACCAAATTAGCGTTAGTTAAGTTCTGTTTCATGTTTTTGTAACTTAGCTGGAGCAGACTCGCGTCTAGGTTTGAGCGCGCAAATTTGAATGATCAGACGTTGGTTGTGTTAATAAGTGTATAGCTAGTAGTACCGTATTAAGTTATTAACTGTGAGGCTTCACGTTAACTACACTGTCAAAATTGAACTTTAGCTTTGCTTAATGCTTTTTTTAGTTAACGTTCGTTACTCTAACAGCGCTCTCTCTTTTCCCACGGCATTTTTCTACCACCGGGAAATAAAGTTATAAGGTAAGCTGTGGCCTTAATGTATGTATTATGACAGTTATGATCAACTTGATACATTATAGTGTTGTGGATTTGTGCAAAGGTGGGAAAAATTAATCTCAAATTAGTAATGTTAGCTAGCTGGGCATCGTCCATATTTTTCTGCCGTGTGTGTGAAACGGAGCAGCCATTGTCTGTCTCGTCAACAGAAAAAATAAAGTGCATTTTATTATAAAAAAGATATAGGAAAATAAATTTGTTTATCTCTGAATTAGTGGAGCTTCGTTAGCTGTGCTATTCTAAAGTAAAACAGGTCGACATCTGGAGATATTAGGAGCCATTTTGTCTGTGAACGGGTAATAATTCTAGGAGGAAGAGTGCAAGCGGAAACAGCCACATGGAGATGGACTGGCAACAGGCTCTTCCTCCATCCTCTGCAAACAGTACGTGTAAATGATGTAAATGCAAATGCATTGCCTGGGTAAATCACACACATCTAACTTACTTTGTTGCAGGACTATTCTTGACTGTGTGTTTGTGATGTAAATGTTTTTCAGTTGCTGTTAAGTTATTTAAATGGTTGCTGTTTAAATGAATCCAAGTAATGTCACCTTGTTAAAACTGAGCTAACTTTAGTTTTGCTCAGTACTGCAACAGCAGTGACCCACTGAAGGTGATGACTGGGAACGGAAACCTTTTTAATCCCACTTGAATTAAACTAGCATCTTTCTTCTCTGTCTTTTTGTTTATATGTGCTTCTTGGACATCAACCCAGAGACAGGTACAAAATCAAAGAGGCAGAGAGGACACATAAACCAGCAAGTCTGTACACTGATCAGGAAGCTCATTGACTTTGAATGGATGTCAGCCTAATGTAAGTTGTGTTCCAACTTCAGAACAGACTAACGAAACACTGTCTTTGTTTTAAGCTAGAATTAGTTATGCAGTAAGATGTTTACTTAAGCTATTAAAGGGTTAGTTCACTCAAAAATGTAAAGTCTCTCATTAATTACACTCCCTTATGATGTTCCAAACAATTTTGTTCAACACAAATTAAGATAATTTTAAGAAGTCCGAGAGCTTTCTGATCCCGCTTATAGACTGCAATGTTATAACCGCTTTCAAGCCCCAGAAAGGTAGTAAAAAAATTGTTAAAATAGTCCACGTGACTACAGTGGTTCAACCTTATTGCTATGGTGCGACGAGAATACTTTTTGTGCGTTCCGCACTATTAAGTATTTTTGCATCGCTTCATAACATTAAGGTTGAACCACTGTAGTCACATGGACTATTTTAACAATCTTCACTACCTTTCCGGGCCTTACTGAGTTGCATTACTATGTACGCATGTCATTTAATTTTTGCTTAACCTCAATCATGTTACTTTCAGAGTCCTCTGGTTTGTTGATTTAATATTAATTGATATAGTACTATTCACATGATTTATCTGATTTATCATGAGTTTTACAATTGTAATTTCTTAAATTGTACACATTATAGGATTAGTTTTCCAATGCGAGTACCATACTTGCAGGTACTTGCACCACAAAGTAACTTAAACTTTTTGTCTTTCTTATCTTTTGTAGATAGTGGACAGAACCCATACTATGCAGGTGCCTGCTGCAAGGGAAGGAGTGAGACACCTGCAACCCTCTCTTTTCCCACCTTTTTGTCTTTTCTTCCCTCTCTCACTCTCTCTTCTCTCTCTCCTTCTTTCTCTTTTCAGCTCCTACGTTGTGAAGTACCATTATCACATAGTAAACACATGCACAGTTCACACACATATACACACATTCCTGTTACCCAGTGTTCCTTCCTGTTACCCAGTGTCTATTCCTGTTATTAAATTGTATTTTTCAAGTACCATTATCACATAATGGTAAACACAGTAAACACATTCACACACATATTGACAGACATTCATGTTACCCAGTGTTCATTCATGTTACCCAGTGTTCATTCATGTTACACAGTTTATTCCTGTTATTAAAATGTATTTTTCTTCTAAAAAAATAAAAGTTAAACCATTGTTTTTATCAGTTTTGTTTGGTCCATCATTTATGCTAAATCACAGTATAGACATGGTTAAATACAGTAATTCTACAGCAGCTTACTGTTAAATTACAGTAATATGATAGACTAACTGTAATTGCACAGTAAAATAGGTAATTATACAGCAGCTTACTGCTAAATCACAGTAATATGACGGCATAGTTATTGTGAAGTCACAGTAAACAGCTGTCATTTCACAATTATTTACTGTAAAAATTATACGGTAACTTGCTGTGAAAGTCATGCAATTATTAACCTGCAATTTATTGTAAATTTATAGTGAAATAATTAACAGTGTATGTATAAATATTATAGATATTTATCTGTAGAGATTTACAGATTGTTGTTCACTATACATTTTGATGCTTACAGTATTTTTTCAAAAGTAGCATCATATTGTAACATCCCAATGTTATTAAATAATCACGGTGCAAATAATTATGTGGATTTGCCGATGGGATGCTGATGTGAGGTTTGCATTAAGCTTAAGTTTGTTCTGTGTTTGGCTCAAAATATAAGTTCATGTTTCTAAATTTTTTAGTGTGGTTGTAAAGAAAACTACACAATTTAGGCTTTGAAGTAAGAATTGCTTTTTGAAATTCATGAGTTCATGAACTTCAAACAAAGCAATGTTCAAACAGAAATCATAACAAGACAACACATGTGATCGTAACAGCAGTATGTAGTAAAAGGCTGGCTTAAGCAGATGTAGCTTTATGACAGGCCATAATTACACTCCACTCCTGCTCGTATCATACCTAATGCTGATGACATTAGTACTGTTTGCCAATTGCACGTTCCATTCCTTGAGCACTAGCGCATTGTGCCACGGTGAATGGCCCTATTAGTCATGTGAAGGTTTCTTCTGACTTGCCTGAAGGCTTCAACAGCCCATACAGTCACCAGTCCAGAAAATATATTTGCTCCAGCATCAATTTATTGATTTGAGGGGGATTTACCTCCCCTAATTTAACTGTCAAGATGATAAAGTTGTCTTTAAATGTAAAAAACATATTTTACTGAGGGAGAGCCAATATGCTGCACTGGTCGTTTGAGCCTCATGTCAATCTTTAGTGGAATAGGGTGTATTTGAAATGAACAAGTGCCTCCATATTGAAGAAGTAATATCATGAGCTCATGTTCAAAATGAAAATAAGTGTCTTTTTCCACAGAATTTAATTCCCGAGTGTCTTTACACATGTGCATCAGAGTCATGCATGATCCTTTGAAAGCCAGACCTGTTTTGACAACACATTCATTTAGGCTGTTTTAGTATCACAAACACACACACACATACACACACACACGTTTTGGCATGGGTTACACATAATGATGACTTGAGGCAGTTCAATATCACCCTTCTATTCTGGCTCAAGCAAACACGTGTGTGTGTGGCAAACATTAGTGCTGAGGAAGGCACAATTTTACTGCTGGCTGTCCCGTTCAGTTCAAGAGTGCATGCTGTGAAAAGCCAAGGCGATCTGGCCTGAGTTCATTGATTTTCATGAAAAGGGTCCATTAAATATTAGTGGATACAGGAATGCACAAGAGGTGAATGTGAAAATAGGTTGTGACACTATAAGTATGTCAACATGATATCTTACTGATTAAGTAATTATTAAGGTGAGAAAATAACATCTTTTATTTATATATATATATATATATGTATATTAGTGGTGGGCCGTTATCGGCGTTAACGTGCTGTGTTAACATGAGACTCTTATATGGTGATAAAAAAAATATCGCCGTTTATCTATTCTCAAAGTTGGGCTGAGAGCTGGGTCTATACTAAGCAAGCTATGATGACTTTCACCTTGATATTTTAGCGCGGATGTATACCTAGCCGAATCTGTAGGGGGCAAGAACAAGTCTGTGAAACCTACTGTGAAATTACCACATCAAACGTGACGTGCTAACACGGTGCGCACGCAGAGAGAGAGAGCGTATCACGGACAGCGACACTGAACCGAGCTCTCTTCTGCGAAGTTCTCCTCGAAGTTCCTCCTGCACTTGAAATAACAAAAACAAATCGCAGTTTGAATAAACAAAAAGATGTAAAAGAGCCCAATTCAGCACCACGGTGTTCTGGTGTTCAGGGCTCACGCAGAGAAAGGCGTCTCAAAACACTTGAACACCGAATCTGCTTATTTTTGCTCTTGTGCCGACAAATACATACAAAATATGTCAAAATACCCCCATTAGAAAGTATGCTCGAAAAAACTGTCAGTTATTTCTTAAGTGAAAGTAAACAGTTGAGGAAAAAAATGGGATGTGTATTATATTGGATGCGTTCATCGTCTCTTAAAGTGACTGCGCCTAATTTAGCTACTGGCTGCAGTAATGTTAATCCAAGAAAATGAAAGAAAATCACTCACTGCTCTTGACTGAATTACTTTGTAGTTTTAACAAGAATTAATGCACAGTCAAACCAAAAATTATTCAGACACCAGATATAATTTTTTATATATTTGACTAGTAGGTACAGGACACTATAATACATTTATGTAAGTGAGTATAGCAAAATTAAGTGAACTGTGACATTTATACCCAAAGAATCTTCATACAGTGAACTACTAGTGAAATTGATAAAAAATTGTATATCAAAAATTATTCAGCACCTTATAAAGCTTATGTGATTTATTTTTATTTTTTTTCTGAATTGCTAATGCAAACTTTTCACACCACAGTCTGAACAAAATTAAGCATTGCTTGGTAATTGTTCAACAAAGTATTGATTGTAGTGTACATATTGTCATAATATAATAACAGTTGTCTGTAGTTTTGGTTGATTGTAATCCATTACATACATTTCTATCAAAGTTATGACATTATCAAGACAAATTTGTTCTGACAAAGTTTAACTCTAAGTTCTTGTCATATTTTAGAACCATTTTACAAGCGATAGCAAATAAACTGTAATAATGTGAGAAATGTTGAAGGTGTCTGAATAAATTTTGGTTTGTTTGTATATTTCATTTTTACATTGAAGACTTTCCAATTATTCAGTTTCTGTACCTTGACACCTACAAACTTAAAAAAAAAAAAACTTAAACGTTGTGTAAATAGCACAAATAAATAACAACGAATGAACATACAAATTAAACAATTTCAAGCAGGGCCCATTGTTACAACCTTCACTGGGGCAGCAAGGACTCATACTCATTGTGCTTTCACACAGGAAGCGTTTGCAGTCCGCTACTCGGTATGTAAATGATCGATCACCTGGAACGCACTGACGGAAAGCAACCGCGTGAACGCTGGAATCCGTTAACATGGGTGCGTTAAAAAATACGAAACATATATGCACTGCAGACGGATTATGTGTTAAACAGGCGTAAGGTTGTTTGCACCTTGTGCAATGTGGAATTAGTTTACAGCTTTCTCAAGCAGTTTGTGATGCATTTTGGAAACAGGAGATGAGCCCGTAGTCTAATGCATCACTTTTCTTGAGAAACACGTTCTCAAAGACTTACTTTTAGTCCTTATTTTATTTGGATAGCACACATATTCTGAATGTACTGAACTGTACTTTGTGTTATATTACCTCATTAAATGACAATCAATTACAGAAAACTAGGTAATGCTGTTGCATGAGTGTTTGTAATTGTCACAATCATTAGCTGGAGTGCCCATAAACTCCAATAAAGGGCACTCCACTCAGGAGTCTACATTTTTGTTTCCATCCCCTTTTTCAAACTCCATTTCCCATCCTGCCTCATTCCTGGGACTGATTGCACACACACACACCTGCATCTGATTACACACCTGCAGCTAATACACACACACCCATATAAGCAGCACACTCACTCCAACTGTGAAGTCTTGTTTAGCCCCGTCTAACATTTCTGAGCGTTTTCCCTGTGTTTGTTCTTACCGTGTCTGATCTTGGATTGTTTAAACCGACTCTGATTCTTTGCTGCCTGCCCCGACTTCTGCTTATTTCTGTTTTCGATTCTGGATGTCCGACATACCTGACACCGTTCCTGATTACTGCCTTTCCTGACCTTTCTGTTAATTAAGAACTGCCATTGGATCCGAACGTCTCTGACTCATCATTACATTAATACAATAGTTGACATCATTCTTTCTTCTGAGCAATGCAATCAGTCTATCTTTGTTCTTTTTTCATCTTTTGTAAAGTCATAGAAACACTATCAAGTTCTGAGCTTCCTGAAAATGTGAAAATGGTCCATAAGATTTTTTAATATGTATTTCATTGATCTGTACACTGAAGGTCATTACACAAATATTATTATATTATACTTCATGTATGTCTAAGTAAATTATGAACTACAAACACATTTAAACTGGCAAAGTGAAGAGGCAAGTTTCAGGATTCAAAATTCTGAAGACATTTACATTTATTCATTTTGCAGACTCTTCTTTCCAAAGAAGACTTGTGGCCAGCACTTGCCCCCTAATTGCTCCATAGAACATTCTCTCTCTCTCTCTCTCTCTCTCTCTCTCTCTCTCTCTCTCTCTCTCTCTCTCTCTCTCTCTCTCTTTCTCTCTTCTTTAAGGATCTAGTTAAGAACTCACAGGAGACATGAGCATTCACAAAGTTTCCAGAGGCAAGTAATTTGCCACAAATGCAAAACTGCTCCACAACACAATCACAGCCAATCATAACATATTGAATGCTTAATGTACATTTATGAGGCTTGTGATTTTGGCACAATCAAATTTCACAGGTGGGCTTGGGACATCTCAGCCTAGCTCAGAGCTGCAAAAAGAGAAACTGAGCACATGAACAAAATCTCTGGCTGACATGTTTGTTTGTTTGTTTGTCTGTTTATTGCTTGTCTGGCTGGCATGTTTGTCTATTTTATCAATCTAATTTGATGAGAGTATTGTGCTCTTATTTTGCAGTATAAAGAAATAGCTCACCTAAAAATTAAAATTTGCTGACATTAGCCGCATTTCCACTGTCGTGCCAAAAGCTGGCGTGCTATTGCGTGCCGGGGCCAGTGCCTCACCGGCGCTTCCTTGGGGCCAATGGCCCAGGTTTTTTGGCCCGACAAAAACCTTGGGCCAAAGTGGGCCAGCTGGGGCTTGAGGAGTGGTTATGAACAAAGGAGGAGTTTCTCCGCATCTGGATAGCGTCAGCGCTGCAGAGCATTTTCTAAAGCCAACAGCTATAACACCAGCATTAAATACTTTTTTTAAATAAGTTGAGCTCAAAACTCACTTTCAGTCAGCAGTGAGTGTTTGAAATAACTTAATCATAAACATGGTAAATATGACCTCTGGAGAAATCAGACATCAGCTTCTTATTCTCTATCACAATCTGGTATTTATTTAGTAACATATTTTATCTGTCATAAGTCTCGAGAGTTTAGCTCCACGTAGCATATGTCATCAAAATATAATAATGTTTTTTGTTCGGGAGATTTTATAAAACTATATAAATTATCATTCTTTCAAAATGTGATGTTTGGGGAAGTCATGGGCTAGTGGTTAGAGAGTTTGACTCCTAACCCTAGGGTTGTGGTTCAAATCTCGGGCCGGCAATACCACGACTGAGGTGCCTTTGAGCAAGGCACCGAACCCCCAACTGCTCCCCGGGTGTCGCAGCATAAATGGCTGCCCACTGCTCCAGGTGTGTATTCACGGTGTTTGTGTGTGTGTGTTCACTGCTGTGTGCCTGCACTTTGGATGGGTTAAATGCAGAGCACGAATTCTGAGTATGGGTCACCATACTTGGCTGAATGTCACTTACTTGTACTGTATATACTGTAGGCTATTGTGACTTCAAATAAACAGAAACAGACACGACTGAATAACAGACTACGTTCATAACATTTTATTTCTGTGTGACTAATTTTCAGTCCTGATAAATTAATTAATTATGATCAATGTGTCACTTATTATAGTCACACATTGATGCTTTTGGATTTAAATATTAAACAAAGCATGCAAACAAACTGCCACTTTTATCATGTTCATTTTGTGATCACGCTATTTCCAGTGACTTATTTGTCATTCGTTTTCGGATAACTTTTTTTTTGTTGGTGAAATGATGGGGTTGCATGACGTTGTTCCAGATAGGCGTGTGAAAGGGTGGGTTTTAGTGAAGCGCAGCAGAGCTTCAGGCCCGACGGTGGAAACGCAGCACTATTTTGGCCTCGGTGCTACAGGTCCGAGGCTATTAGCCCCACCCGGCCCATTTTAAGCCCTGGCTCGCACTGGCCCGACAGTGGAAAAATGGCTAATGTGCTCACCTCAGGCCATTTGAGATTTAGATGAGTTTGTTTCTTCATCAGAATAGGGTGGAGAGGATCCAATGGTGAACAAGTGATGGAATGCTACATTGCTCCAAATCTGTTCTGATTAAGAAACAAACTCATCTACAGTAAATCGTTGGGTGGCATGAGGAGGAGTACTTTTTCTGCAAATTTTCATTTTCATTTTCAATTCAATTCAATTCAAGTTTGTTTGGGTCAGCATCATCTCTTCTCAGGTGTTCTGGATCCAGACTGGACCTTGTGTAAATCCTAGTTACCAATAGACATCAAATAGAGACATCATTAGCATAGCTGCTGATCCAACAAAGTAAAATTAATTATTTAACCCAAGCTGAAGAATAAGAATGCGCATTTGATCAGATACAACTGCAGTCACAATTTAAGAGATACATTGTTCGAATGTTTGGCGAAAGAGATGCGTTTTTAATCTAGATTTAAACAGAGAGAGTGTGTCTGAACCCCGAACATTATCAGGAAGGCTATTCCAGAGTTTGGGAGCCAAATGTGAAAAAGCTCTACCTCCTTTAGTGGGAAGTGCAGATAATGAGATATTCATAACATATAAGTGCAGATAGTGTGAACTTGTGGTGAGAAAAGATCTCGGATGATCAAAAATATATCATAAAAATTAAAAAATAAAATAAAATCCTTCAAAACCTTTTAAAACATACCAACTTTTCCTAACATTCACAAAACACACAGCTGGCTGTTGAGCGTATGGAATTTCTCCATCAGATTTTGTATTTATGGTACATTGCCATTTAGTCAGCAGCAACCAATCTGCAGGCTGAGTGCTCTCTGCGATTGATTACTGAGCTGCAGCAAACATATCAATGAGAAGATATATGCCCTTGTCCCGGCAGCCGCCCCTATGTAGATTAATACTTTAGGTCACTCTCTGATATAGATCAGCCATTCAAACCCAACAATCTGGGTGAGTAAATGCACATCCCCCACTCCTTCTGTCACTTTCAGCAGCTTTACTTATGTTGTACTAATGCCGCACTTTAACCTTAGCTCATAGGATATGACATCATATGAAAATCTAATCGATCATAGGACGTTTCTTTAGTCATCAGCTTTAAAGTTATTCAGAGGGATAGTTTTGAAATATTGTGTACTGTTTAACATTAAATTAAGTTAAATGCAGCAACTGTTAATTGTGAAGCAGTTTAATATATTTTGGATGATGCATTATATGGAATGTGTCTTTTACAATTTAAGTCAATGAACTGAACTGTGCAACCTCAAGCTAACTGTTTGCATTTTATTATATGTTGTGATTAAATTATGCTAATGCACTTTTAAACTTGACAGTAATGAGATTGACAGTTTTACAATTCAATTTCAAGCTTCATGCTCAGGCGTCATAAAAGTGCAAGATGCTTCTTGCAAAGAGAATTGAATGCTGTTAATTCTATGAATATCCACTTTCTATCATCAAGTCTTTACTTTACAAACCCTTTACAAGGGTTGACAGTTTTTGATTATACCTTACTGAAAAATATAACAAAACATTATATTTACTTATGTAGTTAGATTTTATTTAGTTTGATTTTATTTATTTATTTATTTATTTATTTATTTAATGGAATAGTTCTTTACATGAAAAGGGGTTCAAGATGATAAATTTCATCAACACTTTTTGTTGATAAAAACTATAATTTATTTTAAATGTAGAAGCAACACATGATTATATATTACTTTAATCGATTCATAAACATTTTACATCTCTTAATATGTTTATATGTTGTTAAGTGCATTGGTATAAATTTCAGTGTCAATCAAAATGTAGAAAAAAATTTATGTCTTTTAAATAGAGTCACAGTGTATAATAATTGAAACACACTGATCACAATCTATGATAAACTGAACCTATTAATAATTATTCCCTTTAGCCCAGGAAAAGCTGTACTTCCTCTGCATTATGTAGTATTTAACTGGGATCAGTTCATGTTTTATACAAAACAGATTTAACTTCTTGTTTTAAAATACATGATGCAGAGTAGGTGCAAAGTACTTCAGGCTGTAAAATGTCAAGCAAATAACAGATAATGTCAGCTACCAATAACATGAAACATGGAGAGCAATATTTCTGCTCACGGATCCCATTTTGGGAACGTGTTTGATTGTAAATACTGTTTATGGCCTGAGGAACCAAACCTGCCTTTTTTACTGTAGCCTCCATATGAAGAAACTGAAAGAAATATGGAATATATTAAAGATATACTTCCTACAGTACAGTGTTTATGCTGTTAGAGTATCTCATTCTCATCACTCACATGTGCATACATTACACCCTGTTCTAAGCACACATGCTATGATGGTGTGTGTGTGTGTGGGCATTTCATTATGGTTAAGACACACACACACACACACACACACACACACACACAAACATATGTACAGAGACCATGACTGGTTGCACTCACTCACCCTAAGGCAGGTACCACCTGTATCACCCGCAGCAGCATCATACATCGTTAAAGTCATTAAACTGGCATTGGCAATCTGTTTTACCTTCATAATATTACATATTTTCAAGTGAAACTGTATTTAAGAAAAAGAAAAGAAAAAAAAAATGCTGAAACTCTTAGTTGCTCCCTGACCCTTTTTGCTGTTTATGCAGGTAAACAGGCCTGTCGCAGAGACAGGTGTGATTTCTCAGGACATCAATTTCAGTGGTAGTAGTAGTGTCAGGTTTTTTAACAACTGCTTAGGGGGCAGCTGAATGGTTGCAATGCATATCAATTTAGCATCTCCAGACCTCATGCTAATTTATTTTTCATTTGAGATTTTTGCATAACAAAGTGTTTTCAAAATGCCCAGCAGAAATCTTTGATCTCGTATAAATGTCTCTGTTATAATTATAGAGATTAAAGGCTATATTTTCTTCAAATGTGGATTCTCGTTTCAGTTGTATGGTGCAGGAACAATCATTTATAGTTTGACAAGTATCTGTATCTTTATCTGTAGCAGTGAAAAAATTATTCATATCTTTGAAATAACAATCAGACATACTAACGACATCAATCAATCAATCAATCTTGTGGAAAAAGCATCCTTAATCCATTTTTCATAATTGCATTTACACATGTGACTCAAAATAAATCTGCATTAAACTCAAAGTATTCCATGTAGGTATAAAAAATAAGGACTTCAGATTTCATGATGTATTTCATTTTTATTATTATTACTATTTTTAAGTGAACACAATTCTTAATCATGATATTATTTATTTCTTTATTTTTGTGGGTGACGAATTCATTAAAAGACCCAGATATGTCATGAACTGAAGCAGATGCTGTCTGTACAGTATATTACACCATAAAAAGTTTATGGTCCAATAAATGGTAAACAGTAACTCTTTATGAGCACAATTAATTACAGCATTTAACCAAGGCCTTTCGAATGGGCATAATTATTAGGCGGTGAGTCTAATGTCATTCTCCCACCTTGGGATTAGATCCATTAATGGCTTTCCTAGGCAAAACACTGTGTCATGATGGCGGTATTTGATGGAGATGGATGGATTGAGAGCAGAAATGCTCGCAAGGTCGACATTAAACTGTGAAAGACATTATGCTGGCTAACACACAATGCATCAAACTACAGTCAAGCCAAGATTCTCCAATCATTAATCCGCTCAATTTCTCTTCCGATTACTGTGGGCAAGGATACCTTGAAAGAACAAGTAGATCTCTAGTGTGTTATATATATATATATATATATATATATATATATATATATATATATATATATATATATATATATATGAGAAGAGATTGGAGATTGCAGATCTTTTAAAATTCTCCAAGCCACGTCTCATTACTCACATGATGAGGGCACACGAGGCGTGAGAAAGATGATGGATATCAGCAGCTATTGGGACTGGTGAGTCTGCTTTTGATGAGGTGGAGGTGGGCCTACAGCCTGGCTTCCCTCTCGGGCACTTTAAAAGCCATCAATAGATGATTAGGCTGATATCTGTGTTCCGTTCATCCATCATCTGAGCTTTGAGCTCAGGTGCAGAAACCATTGAGGAGAAAAGGGAGTCAAGAAAGAAGCTTCCCGCCAAGGCCTGAATAATGCCTGCTGGTCGTGGTGGTAAATTCTAAGTGTCATGCAACCAGCACTGATTGAGGAGCAGTTCCTAAGTAAGCATGATGTTAATCCTGGAAGCAGAGGGATTTATGAGAAATCCCAGCTGCATATTGTACAGCCCATTGGTTCTTATGCTATGGTGCAAGGTAATGTGAGTGCGACACAGAAGATCCATAAGCAAATTTCAATCACTTTTCGCACATTCATATCTGCTGCCTTGACAATACGTGTGAGGTAACATTTGATTATTTAATGCAAATTGAAATGCTCGCAAATGTTAGTAAATTTTCAGTTCATATGATCTACATTGTTTGGCCTTTGTTTGTTGTGTGGACCTTTATTTACATATCTTTACAAATATTAATAATTTGTTGATGTTTTTTGCAGTACACAATCTAGAGTGAAAACTATTCATCATTTGCAAATGTTTATAAATGTTTACTAATCATTAATACCTTTATGAGCAGTCACCTCAATGGCAAAAAAAAACAAAAAAAGACTGAATTTATCCTATTCACGCATCACACTAATCATTTATTAATCATTTGATCATGTTTTTGCATGTCTTAAGTTGAAATGAATCATTCTTGGTAAATGATAATAACGTATTACTAATCATTTAGTATCTTTATGGGCACTGGACTTTTAGTTAATGTGACAAGGTTTGTGTAAAGGGTGGCTGGATACATTTAGCTTAATGTTTGCTAAAGATATAACACATTGCAACTTTGGTGCAATAAAAAAAAAGGTTTCATTGCCTCAACACTCTCATTTGTATATTACTCTTCAGTGTATCATTAAACAGGGTGTTCGTTGAATCATAATAATCAGGGTAAAAACAAAATATTCATTAAATGAAAATACTTGTTTTATTGAAAATAAAATACTTGTTCATTTATCAAAACAATATAAACAGATTGAACGGTGTGCCCTTGTATAGTAGTAATACATTGAACCCTATAAACAGTTGACACTTCAACCAACACTTAAACCTACCCACACTACCAAACCTGTCCCTAACCTTAACCATATCACACCTCAATAGACGCAAAAGTGTTGTGCATTAACACAAGCTTTTAATCACTTTATAACATATGTTAAAATAATGTGTAGATTTTCATTAAGTGCTTGATTGTATAAAATTGAAATTTAATTTGTAAACATTTGAACTTTAAATAATGATTTATTAGAAAAACACATGTTTAATATGTTGATTAGCAAACATTAACAAACACATTATCTCACGTTTCTAACTCTATGACTATACAGTATATTAACTAATGATCCATTAATCATTATATAATGTTTGTTGATGATTTATTTAAAAAAAATCATTATAAAGTGACCTTTCTTTGCATATACAAATAGACAATGTCAAGTTTACTCATTGCAATTCATTTAGATGTGCTTGCATGTTGAATGTGCATCAGTACAAATTATCTTATTTAAGTCCAATTCAAAAGCTCTCATATTTATTTCAAATTAGGGGTCAACACTGTTAAAAATAAAGGTTTCTTCATGATTTCATACATTGGTCTGAATGTTCCCATAAAGAACCTTTAACATCTGAAGAACATTTCTGTTTCACAAAAGGTTCTTTGTGGTGAAAGAAGGTTCTCCAGATTATAAAAAGGTAAGAGAGAAATGGTTCATAAAGAACCTTTGACTGAATGGTTCTTTATGCAACCAAAAATGGTTATACTATGGCATTGCTGTGAAGAACCTTTTGAAGCACCTGAAATGGGATCCAGTGGGTGGAGATGGGTAGGTTTGGGGTTTACAACATATGTAAAGTGGAAGGAGTTGGATGTCAAGTTGGTAGAGTTGGTGCACCACTGTAATACCAGTGTACTTACATTATAACTCCCCAGGAACTCTGCACAATATAAAGTGTAACATTCTGGACACCAACCACAATTTATATGTAAAGCCTAACTTACTGGCCACTGCTGTGTAAAATCAGAGTAATAAAATGATAAATCTAATCTTTACCAAGAACTACTGCTGTCCAGTTACAAATTTGTACTTGCATTACCAAAAAGTGTTGTTATAATGTCCTGTTACACATTTGTATTTACAGATACCATTCAGTGGGTTGTTATATTTGTGTAGTTACATAAACATTACAGCTTTATATACGATGTACCAATGTATAATACTATGAACACATCTAGTTACTATGTACAGTAAGTACACAGGTATTGGGACCACTTAATATAAAGTGGGACCTACATTTAAATTTGTATTGCAAGGAAATAAATACCGGGTAGTAATAATATTTGACAAAATATTTTGTACTCTATATTTGATAAAACAAATTCAGCCTTGGTGAGAATAAAAAAATAAAAAATAAAAAAAAATGATTAATTTAAGGAATTTGTATTTATTTATTAGAAAGCACCAATTTATGCAACCTGGTCTCATAAAAATATGAACCTCTGTGCACTTTTTGTGCAACACCATTTTAACATACATTACTGCACATTTTGCCACAGTTTCAAAGGGAAAGTCCATTGAGTGACGCTAAAACACTGGTTCAATTTGTGAACCCTGGATCGTTTTTTATTATGTTGAAATAGCTACTTGTTGCTGTGTTTTTTATTTTGTTGCTTCTAGTACATATTGCGGTGGTTCAGAATTCAATTATCCGGGGCACCAAACCCAATCCTAAACCTACCCGATAGTGTTAACAAATATGAAACTGATATAAAAACTCATTTGCTGATGCAACCGTACCATTTCAACTTTCTCATATGCAGATTTACATTGCTTTGTCATACCGTGGTTATACGGGAGCTCCTCACCTCTCAAATATGTCTCCTTACTGCGTGAGCTACCGAACAAACCTTCTGTCAATGAAAACCCAGATATCAATCTGGATATAACATTCAAAAGCACCAGTTTTCAAATCTCCCAGCATGTTAATATTGTTTTGAATACATAACATGATTTTCTTTAAGTCATTGTGCGAAAATTGTGCTTTATTAATCAAAACATTGTAAATCTGTGTGAAAAGGAGTAAAAGGTATCAGAGTTTTACTGCGTCTAGTGTTCAATTATTTTGGATACTGCAGTGATATGTACATATTTCACGTCTCGCTAAAAAGTGTACCCAGGTACATTTATGTCATGAGACCATGTAGAACTTATGCTATCAATTGATCATAAATTCGACTACACTTGCTGTGTGGCACATTTTCGATTCTCACACACACACACACACACACACACACACACACACACACACACAAAAAGAAAGAAAACCAGCTGGGTAAAATATGTGATATGAACCACTGTGCATTTTGTGCTTGCAAAAAGGTTGGAGGCACAATATCTCCATTGTTTCAAGATGAAACATGGCTACCTCAGCCACACAAAAAAGCAGCAGAAATGTCTTGAATTCATACTTAGTTTTTATTTAATTTGTGTTGATTTGACCATGGTGATATTAGATATACTATCAAGCAATATATGAGAATAAAAGAAGAAAAATGTAAAAACTCGAATGTTTTATTCCCAGGAGCTGGGGAAACACCATTATTAAGTTGACCCTCATTCTAGGGAACTCACTATATGAAATTATATTTATTACATTGCAGTGGGCCAGGCATACACTAGATTTCCATCAGGAGATGTCCTCGGTAACAGCAGGAGAGGGGTGCAACTCTTGCTATACAAAAGCCATGGAATTGAAAGCTTTTCATTTTGTTGCCTGCCATCACCAAAAGCGGGCCAGACAGCTGTGAATGAGAGAACGCCTTCTGGTCACCTTCTTCACACATTATAATCTTATATGACAGAGCCTTGGGAATATTCTGGAACTGGCTTGACCCTCAGAGCACCAAACTGAGACACAAACAGAATGGCAGAGAGAGAGAGCGATGCCCACTGAGCCTCTTCTTACATGATGCCTTGTCCTTCTTTTGTATAGCTGCTTGTTTGACAGTCTTACATTTCTTTAGCTGTCATGTTATTATGCAGAGGTCCTCAGTTAAGGGTCAGTGAAGGTCTTACAAGGTATCATCGATAGCTGCTGGTCTCAAATGTCACTTTGTGCTCTTAGATTAACCTTTGGTGAACTGGTTCATGAGGCGCCCTCGGATATGGAAGCAGAATGTCCCATAGGCTTGTGGGATTGGGATGGTAGAATAAACACACTTATTTGATTAAAGATGGAAATATTATGGAATATTTTTAAAATGTAAAGTAACTGTTTTCAGTTTGAATATAGTTTAAAATAAATCTTATAAAAGTTTGAAATAATTTCAAATGTTTCTATTATTATTATTATTATTATTATTATTATTAATCAAATACCTCAAATACATTTAAACAAAATGTATCAATATTTCTACAAAAAAAATAATTGTGATCATGTGACACCTCTAGACTGAAGGAAACATGCTGAAAATCTAGTTTTGCATTGCAAGAATAAATTTGATTTTAAAATGTATTTAAATAATCATCAGTAATAAAATGTCTCAATATTATTGTATTCACTGAATTTTCCTCAAAATGCAGACTTGATGAGCAGAAGAGGCTTATTTCAAAAGACTATTAAAGGGCACCTGTTATGCCACTTTTTACAAACAGTGTAAAAATATAATATAAATCTCTTATATTACAGATATAATATAAATCTCGGGTATACCCAGTATGTGTCAGTGAAGTTTCAGCTCAAAATACCACACACATCATGTATCATATAATTCTGAAAATGCCTATTTTGAGTGGAATAGAAACACAGTTTTCATGAATCTTTAAATGCAAACGAGCTGCTGCTCCCCACCACCTTTTAAATAATAGGGCTGTGGCTTTACAGTTTGTACCACAAATACTCTGACAAAAACCATCTGTTTGGTTTTGATTATTGTGCAAATGGCGCTGAAATCATGCATTTTAAAGCCATATCGGTTTTAACTTCTGATATGTCTTCTGAGTGCACAGAAAGCAGCTGTCACATGGCCAAAATAAGTTATCTGTCATGTCTTATTGCACTTTAACTGTCAAATACTCACAATGTTATGTAAAAAAAAAAACTCTACAAAATTGTCTTTTATGTTTGTGAATGTAAACAGCTGGGAAATAATTTATATGGTCTGTGTAGTGACAGCAGCGTAATATGCAGTACCTACTGCTGTCTATGCTGTTTTATGACCCAATAAAATAAAAGCAGAAAATCACTCATTTCTAACTTGAATGCTGCTTTTATTTGCTCCAGTCTGAAGATAAACATGGCATATTGTGTGGCTCATTTAGGATGGTGTCTTTGCTAATATGGCTTTGTCAGTCAGCGGTCGTGGGTGGTAATATTATAATAAGAACCCCTTCCTATGTCAGAAGGGGGGAGAAATTTGATCGGCTCATTAGCTCACATGCTGAAAATAAATAAAAAAAAATGCTTACAAAACCAAACTTACTGGATTCTTCTTTTTCACAGTTTCTGAGCTGGTAGATGCATTGGACACTCAAGCACTTAAATACGGAAAAAGTCTGATTTTCATCTGATGAGCCTTTTTAATAATTCATAACTTTCGACTGGTAGTGTAAATAATTGAAATAAACACATTGTATATACTGCAGCATTTTCTTATCTAGTTGGTTTGTTTTCTTTAAGGCTCTAGAGATGCAGCTTGCAGTACATGAAGTGCTGAGAACAAACAAGCACACATGTACAGACAACGAAAAAGTCGAGAATATAACATGCTGCCAACTCTCCTACATGGTGGAGCATTTTCTGGCTTTGACCTCTGCCCCATCTCCTTTTCCAAACACTCTAGCCTACAAAAAAAATAAACATATGGATGTAACAGCAGTTCATACTGCCAAGCTGAGCTCTCAGGATTTTTCTGTTTATTTCTTTATTTCTGTTCACAATGAGAGAGAGAGAGTGAGTCAAAGGTGTGAAACTCTTCCATCTGGTCTCTCATCACGAAGAACCTCTCCACCTGTGGCCTCCTCTTATGCAATAGCTGTCCGGCTCTGTTCCATCTGCATAATTATAGTAATAATGATAAAACATGGGACAATTATACGAAAGAGAGAAGACAGCAAATAGTCCGATCAAAGACTTTTCCATTTGTTTCTGAAATCTTTCAAGATTTTCAGTTATTAAGAATGAATTATGTTGTACCCAGCAGGGTCGTGGCTGGGTAATAATTTATTATTATTATTATATATATATATTTTTTTTACTTTTACTTTACTTTGCATTCTAACCGAAGACTAACCAATCTAACCATTCTAAAGATATGTTATCCCAAATTAAAGAGACTTGGGGTGCATTTTTCTTTTTTCTTTTTTGTGCATAGGTATCAATGTATTTTAAGTTCAACTTGATTTGAATTTATTCACTGAGTAAAGGTTTTTATAGTTATTTAAATTCTGAGTGAAGTAGCTCAGAAATAACCTATTTTCTTTCATTAAGTTGTGGGCCAGAATTAATGAAAATTGTGGGTCTGACAGCCTTTCAGACAGTATTAAAGTACTCACTACTCAGCAATCAGTTAATTTAGACCATTTAGGAAATGGATAGAATGAGGCATTATATTCAGAATTAACAAAAAAACGTTAGTTAATAACCAGGACTGAACATTGAGTGCAGAGACCCACATAGTAAATGGACTTGTCCCAAATGTGGCCTCAGTCTGGCACTGCTGGCCTCCTGTCGGCAATAGCATGCACTTTTTCAGCCAGAACTGGGCCATGCGTGGCAATGACGGCATGGCGTAGATCACGGCAATCAATATGAGGGCCGATTGGGAGGAGTGTGACCAAGATCAGTCCATTATGTTGCCCAAATCAGACTATAATCTCCCAACATATTATGTGACCCATGATAAACAAGATAAATACAATATTGCATGATAATGGTTAAGTGATCACACACAATTTAATGAAGTGTATTATTGTTTAAATATAATCTTTGAAATGGCAAGTCAAAACAGAATGAAACATTATCATTTAAAAATTAAATGATGTTGACGGAGTGGATAGGGATAGTTTTTTTCAGCATTTAACAACTTAAATTATGCCCTGATCCTCACACTAAGCTATTATATTCTGCCAGAGAGGACTGCAACTGCAATGTATCGTCATTTGCACCACTGTGGTACTGCTCTTTGACACATCTACAATAGATTATTATGATTACAGTGTCTGTCTGTTACATTTCTCTTATAGACTGTATACTTTATACACTCATTCTTTATTGTTCACGTAGTAACTAAGATTTACACAAGCTTCTGTCTGGATCCAGAACACCTGAGAAGAGATGATGCCGACCTCTCAGAGGACCTCAGATGATGCTAACCCTGGAACAACGTACAGAACTACCAAATTTTGCTGTAAGTTTGATTGCATCATATAATAATTGCTGTTAATAGTGTTCATCGTCTGTTTGATTAAGTCTTGAATTTTTTTTTCCGTAAATTTCTGCCATATGCACTTAAACTGACAGTCAACACTTATAAGCTACTACTAAATATAAACTTAATTTTCTGTAAAGTTGCTTTGCAACGATTTGTATTGTAAAAAGCGCTATACATTTACACTTGAATTTTATAGAATTATTTGATTTGAAAAAATAAAAATAAAATAAATTACTGCAATATGTTTTTATTGCACAGTTACATGATTTTGGATATTAAAGCTGATTTTATTTTCAGTTTAATGTACTTTATTGGCATAATTTGCATGTACATTCACAAAATGAATAATGGCGATTATAGGAATACACAATGCAATAATATCAAATATTAAGATTCTGTATTGGATCTGGGTTATATAAGGCTCAGGTGTGGCTCAGATTTGGGGATTCTGGTTTAAGGCTGAGGATTGGTACCAATAATAAAACATGTTTTGGCCCAGTACAGGGTAATTAACTGTATTAATGAGATACGGGCCGGTTATGGCCCATGTGTGGCCCTTGTCTTTAATCCAGTTCTGGGCCACTTCAGGGCCGTCATTCTTTGCAGCACTACTGAAATGATAATTGCATAATTAAAACAGTACAGTCTCTGAGAATGGTGGTTTTTAGATGGGAAATGGGAAAGGAATTTAAAGCAATAGCTCACCTCAAAAAAGGTCATCACAACTTTTAAATGAACATGAGTGGTATCATGATACTAATTATTGTTTAAAGGTCCCGTTCTTCGTGATCCCGTGTTTTAAACTTTAGTTAGAAGTAAAGTGAGAAGAGGTAGAGCTGCGTTTGTGTTTGTCGCCATGTCGTTGAAACGCTGTTATTTTCATCTCGGAGTCCAATCACCTTTGTTTGGGCTTCCCAGGGATGCTGTACTTAGAGATCAATGGTTACAATTTATGTTTAACTCGGTTCCCGAAAATTATAATCCACATGTAAAACTATGTGCAGCACATTTTGCTGAGGACAGCTTCCTCAATCTCAATCAGTTTAATACCGGATTCGCACAAAGATTATTCCTGAAAGATTGAGCAGTTCCCTCTTTGTCTGGAGAAGGCGTTGTTTATGGACCACAACCGTTAAGTGTATTTTATTATTTAAGCTGGTGCATTTAACAGTTTCTGTAACTTATTACACAAAGGGCAACACTGTTTAGCTTTGTTAACTAGATGTTAGGGCTGTGCAAAAAAACCAATGTGATTTTCGTGCGCATCTCGTCAGTAAAAATGCTCCTGTGATTATAAGTACATCTCCAGCACATGCTCCTGCCCACTTGCTTCTCAAAACAAGCCCAATCGCGTTTCCAGGAGGGCCGCGTGCGCTAAGCTGCTGTCGAATCACAACACAGGAACAGCTAGCACAATCACAACTCGTTACGTATTTCTGAACGAGGGACTTTATAGAACAAGGAAGTCATCAGCCCGTTTTTATGACAGTGAAAACAGCGGTATACAGGTAGGTGAATTGTGTGAAAATATTCTGTGTTTTTTTTACAAGCAACACATGAACACATATTATATTGCACACTGTAAACACAATCAAAGCTTCAAAAAAGCACGAAAAACGGGACCTTTAAATTAAAAAAGGTACAGCCACAAAACACTCTATTTTCAATCTTATCTTCCCTTGTGAAAATGTAGTAAACTTTAGTATACTTGACAAAGTTACAATTTAGTACATTTAAGATATGTGCGTTAGTCAAAACAGGGAAAAAAATGAATGCATTTATTTAAAGAATGACACAAGATTGTTAAAACACAATTAATTTAAAATGTAGCTTAAAACATTTGAGTGACATTGTTACAAATCACACGTTTAAAAGTGTACCTAAGTGAGTACTGAAACAGTCATAAAAAGTAAACTTACTGTAAGTACACTTAAATGGCATTTTTTATATTTATTAACATTATGTGAAAGCAATGTCTTTTAAAAATATACTTTTAAATTTTGAAGTACACTAAATTCACATTTGATACAATTAAGCACACTTCTTTTTAAACAATGGTTAATATTAAGAACTTCATGAAGTTTCAACCTCCATTATATTGTGAAACTTCAGCTTGTAGTATCATAAGAACTCTGCAATGTTATTGTTATACCAATGTTTTATATTGTATACTCTTATAACATTGTTATAAGACTGCATTGTTATCATCTCAAGGTTTATCTCTGATTTTCTCACTGAACATTACAAGCCAATACTTACCACTGAGGAAGGACAATGTGAATATACAGTGGCTGGTTTGGCTGTATCCTTTTCAACAAACAGCTCACACCACACAATTATCCGTTATTTATATGCTGTTATACCTCCCACTCAGCAACACAAACACAATGACTTCTAATTGAAGCAGACAGCTCTTACTTAAACCTATAGAGCCAGAGATGGAAGCGGCCTACTTTGGTCACCTCACTGGGCTCCCTGACATCTACGTACTTTTGAAGGAAATGTGCAACGTTCAGATAATATTCACACCAAGCAAGAAGAAAGGGATGTATTAAGAGCATTTCAAGAACAAAGCCCAGTCACTCCGGCACCTTTGTGGCATCTTCATTTGTGTGTATGTTTCTTATTTCGTGGGTCGCCATTTTCCAAAGTGATATGCTCGTCTGTTCTCTGACATAGACCTGCTCTCTGTGTCAAAACAGGAGCCTAATTGTTCTGAACATTGCTGTTACCATAGCAGCAGGCATTACTGGACAGAGAGGATGACGGTGGTGGTGTGATTTTAAAAATAAATGTGATACCAGGATGAGGTGGCTGGGGATTTTGATGTACTTTGTTCACAGAAAACTGGTGAAAACTGGACTGGAGACCTAGTTCTCCGAGCTAAACTTCTTATGCATACATAAGCACGTCATGCTGTCTGTGTATATTTGCTTTGGTTTGACTTAAAGTTGAAGTATTCAAAGATACAAGAGTGTTTAGGGATCCCAGTATCTGCAGGTACACTGTTTTTTTTTTTTTTTTTTTTTTTAAATTGACGTTTAGGCTGATTTATCCCAGATTTTCTGATCCCAGGGCATCTGATATCTGGTAATGTATTAATGTGGTTATCTGTTAATGTGAGGCATTTACAGATCAAATCTTGTACCTCCCAATCTGCTCGCACACAAATCAAGGCCGCCCCGATCATATCAAGCATGTTTAATGTTTAGGATTTTAAATGATGATTGGTATGATCATGGATATGATTACGTCAGTAATTTAACAATAGCCAATGTGCGACAACAAAACAAGCTACTGTACGGGTCCAGTGGATAAATGGAGATGGAGGAAACTGCTTTTGAAAGCATGAGGTGGTTTTTCAGGAGATTTGACGATCACAACGAGCTACAGCCAAGGAGAGAGCAAGGCATGGGTTGAGGTCAACAAAAGAAAATTAGCAGCAGCAACATGGCATTAAGAAAAGATTGGACACAAGAAATTGAGTACAATTTTTCAGAACAGATCAACGCACTAACAAGCTTGCAGCACTAATTACTTCCAGACGTCTATTTTCAAATAAACAACTCCTGTTTCACATGTTATTTTGAGTCATTCCCATTCAACTTCTCGCGTGTTTTGTGACAAAACGTGTTTTAGGGACCGTGTAGACTCATTGGATGAAAGACTTGTTGTCAGCTCATATAGTCTGTTACCCCCTGTTGTGGTTCATTTACAATCACTTCAAGACAGACAGCAAGTCATGTAGTGTGAACAGCTGTCATGGTGCAGGGTGCCATCTCAGCTTCCCCTGTGGTCTGTGTTGTCCTGTCTGTTCGGTAGCTCGTGGTCTGGGCAATCAGCGCTGATCGTGGTGGGGTTGTGCAGATCACGAGCTGATTCTTCCCCACCTGTCGCTCATTCCCCCACTCCCTTATATGTCTCTGCTTTTCTGTCTGTCATCGTGAGTAGATTGTTTTGTCTTTGCCCATGTTTTGTATGGTTCTAAGTATCAGTCTCACCTTCTGTTTTCCCGTCAAAGGATCCGCGAGTGGTCCGCAGTGTGCTGGCCAGCTCGGAGATCTCTGTGTGCGCCAGAGCATTTTATTATTGTTTATGTTCTTTTGTGTTTTGTGGCGAGAATAAAGATTCTCCTTTTCTCTACTTTGCATCTGAGTCCTCTGTCTACACAACCCTGACACCGACATTTTAAGTTGTGTAATGTGAACTAAAAAAAAATATATATGTATATATATATATATATACATATATATATATATATTTATGTACATATAATGCGAAGTGAAGTTTCCATTAACTGATGTTATTTATAACACATATTTTAAAATTATCAACAATTATAAAATATCACTACATTTTTGACCAAATCGGTAATGGAAATGCAGATCTGCGTGAGATCATGTGAGGTGCGAGGTGCTCCCTCTGGCATGACAATAGTATATTGTAGAGTGTGATGTGCTACGATTTTCTAATCTTGTAGTGTGTGCATGTTTAAGATTTTAGGGAAGAAAATCTGCCAAGATTCTTCTTATGTCTGTGCTGCACCCAGATTTCATAATCGGTTAGAATTTAAAACTCCTGTAGTCTGAGCCCACGGCTTAAGAATGAACTGCAATTGCTGGTAGCATTTTAAATTCGGAAATGCCATAAGCAGCAGCAGGATATATATCGAAAAAAAAAAAGTTTGGGTCATTAAGATTATGTAAAAAAAAATGAATATTTTTATTTAGCAAAGACACATTAAATTCACTGAAAGTGACAGTAAAGACATGTTTAATGTTATACATGTATATATTTAGATTTCAATTAATAATGTTTCTTGAGCAGCAAATCATCATAACAGAATGATTTCTAAATGATCATGTCACAATGAAGAAGAGTAATAATGCTGAAAATTCAGCTTTGCATCACATATTACACTCATTCATTCATTTGACAAAAGTATTTAAAATTATTTGTACTGAATTTTTGATCAAATAAATGCAGCTTTGGTGAGCATAAGATATTTTTTGTGCTCAGTAATAGCACAACATTAATTTCACAGGACAAATAGTGCTGACTTTTTGTGAATAGGCACAAATTAGAATTATATATGCAATCATAATGATTTAATTTAAACACAGCACTGAATCAGTCCAGATGGTTAAAGTGGTTTGCGGGTGGTTAGTTAATAAGATAAGGCATTGTTTACTAAATTTGCCCTTTAGGGTATTGTTACGTCTGTTCAGTTAAATTTGATACACTTGATTTAATTCATGGCTCCCATGGACATTTTTCTGGGTATACGCCATATTTAATTAGACATGAATGAAAACAAGGCTCTGAGGGGCGGAAGTATAGTCTGTTCAGATTACACTGGTGTATACCATAGTGTTGACTGTTAAGTTTTGCAAACACTGAACATATTAATTTCCAAAGCATTTTGAAAAAAAAAAAAACTACATTACCTACATGACATTGACTTCAGGACAACAAAACCATCTGGGAACTGTACTTCTGTTTCTAACAGCCTTGTTTTCATTCACCTCAATTTAAATAGGTTGGTCTATTTGGAAAGTTTTCACTGAGCAAATCATGGAAGAAAACTGGATTGAATTAAGTTACCTTGGTGCTTTTCAAATTATGCAACTATATTCAACACTTTCTCATTAAGTTCCCACTGAGAGATAAAAAAAAGTGTGGAAGAAAAGTGAACATTCTTTGAATAAGACATGCATAAATGCAAATATATATATATATATTATTATTATTATTTTTTTTTTTGTAATTACTAAGATCTTGTGTTTGCTTTAATAAACACCCCTTTGCTCATCACATTGTAAGTGACGGTGCTAGAAACTTAATTATAGCCCCAACACTGCTATCAATGTCCTCTCAAGTTTTATTTTTAGTTTAAAGTTCCCGCCTGCTTTAAACACTAGGAAGGATCAGGATTTCAGTGTAGTGGTAATAATACTATTTCCATAATTAGCAACATATTATGTACAGTACTTAATACTGTGTACATGTACTGTATGTATGTGTGTGTAAGAGAGAAGAAAAAATTAGGAATTTATCTCTCATTTTAATAATTTATCCTCTAAACTGCTGTGGTGAAGGTCAATAAAGGCAGCAGCATAATTAGAAGTCAGTAAAAGTTATTTAAAATAAAGTGTATTGAAGTTTTATTGTATTTTATAATTTTGAAAACATACAATTACTTTGCATTCCATTTTTTATTTATATTCGAGCTATAAATCATTTGATCACTTAAAAGGATAGTTCACCCAAAAATCTAAATTATGTCATTAATAGCTAACCCTCCTGTCGTTCCAAACCCATGAGACCTACATTTAAGATATTTTAGATTTAGTCCGAGAGCTTTCTGTCCCTCCATTGGAACTGTGTGTACGGTCTACTGTCCATGTCCAGAAAGGTAAGAAAAACATCATCAAAGTAGTCCATGTGACATCAGAGGGTCAGTTAGAATTTTTTGAAGCATCGAAAATACATTTTTGTCCAAAAATAGCAAAAACTACGACTTTATTCAGCATTGTCTTCTCTTCCGTGTCTGTTGTAAGAGAGGGTTCAAATAACAAAGCCAGATAACTGACACACAGACTAAAGTTGTAGTTTTTGCTATTTTTGGACCAGTTCGGTTCAGACGCTCTGTGTGTCAGTCTGCTTCACACTGAATCACACATGCGCAGTATCATCAGCTTCTCAGTTCTCGAAACGGACGCGTCTGACAGAAACGGTTCTTGACTCGAGAACAAGTCGGACTTTCTCTCGTTATCTGGCTCGGCTTGGTGTTCATCTTCAGTTCTCTCTTCACAGCAGTTCAGTCAGTGTACTGTTTGAGTAAATGAATTACTCCGGGATATTGGTTTGTTTTAACTCAGAGGGAGTGTCAGCCACATTAAAAAAGTTAACAGCTTAAGTCATTTGTGGATTAATGCTTATTGGAGACGTGTACCGTTTAAAACGATTCAGTTCGATTTGGTGAACTGGTTCAAAAAGATTTTTCAAAAAGAAGCTTTGTTTTGAACCCTCTCTTACAAAAGACACGGAAGAGAAGACAATGCTGAATAAAGTCGTAGTTTTTGCTATTTTTTGACCAAAATGTATTTCCGATGCTTCAAAAAATTCTAACTGACCCTCTGATGTCACATGGACTACTTTGATGATGTTTTTCTTACCTTTCTGGACATGGACGGTATACCGTACACACAGCTTCAATGGAGGGACTGAGAGCTCTCGGACTAAATCTAAAATATCTTAAACTGTGTTCCGAAGATAAACGGAGGTCTCACTGGTTTGGAACGACATGAGGGTTATTAATGACATAATTTAGATTCTTAGGTGAACTATATGGAATCAGATTTGTGCCAAATAAAATGAATACAACTTTTGGGAAAACAAACAAAAAATATATATTGATAAATGAGAAAAACACTCTGAAAATAAAAACAATAATCTAAAGAAGCAAAAAAGTAACATTGTCTTCATATAAACTGCATTTTTTGTTTCACTTTCATTTCACTTACAGCTTCACGTTTGCTGAAAGCAGTTTTGAATGCGTTGCCAGCATTTTTGTATTCGCTTTCCAAGTTTTTGTTTGCGCTTCGCAAATTTACGTTCGCCATTCTGACACAAACCTCTCGTGAGGGCGGGCTTAACAGCGGCTCGCTCTTATTGGCTCGTGAGATTTTGATCGGCGGCTCATTGAACCGGAAGTAGTGTTTTAGTGCGCGGGCGCATGTGGGGAGCTGTAAATCTACACTGATGGTAATTAGAGGACATTAAAGAACATTAGTGATAAAACACGGATATTTTCCACATCGGAAGAAGGAGAAGTATAGGTTTATTCGAGATGAGTAATCGGGAGGCTCCGGAGCGTCGTCAACATCCTCCTCGGCAGGACAGTCGAGGCAGCCTGAGGTAAGTTTGTGTAACTAATATTATATATAACAACATCGAGATATAAGTGTTATTCCTGTGCAGAATGCAACATTTTGGGTCTTTATTTTGATTGTTCGTTCGTTGAAACACAACGTTTCTTAATGATCTTTCTTCAATTGGACATAGTCTTATTTTGTATTTACGTTAATGATAACGCCGTGTCGTTAATCTGGTTAAGAAAACAAATCTTCATGATTGTCCATACAAAAACACATATCTAATCCTTTTTTTAATATTGCTTATCAGGACCGAGACATGTCACTTCGCCAGGTAGGCACTGAACCAATTAATGTTGTTCTGTGTATATAAAATACCAATTATTGTACGTATCATTTTTATCTTTTATTTTTTTAATTATTATCATAGCCGGGGTAGCTGGCATGGCTCTAAACTATTAATAAACACTTTTATCATTCTTTCTTTCTTTTCCACTTTTGCAATCATCATGAAGCTACTCTTTGTCATAGTAGTATCAAGACTCATTTCAATGCTATGTGTAAATAGGGCCTATGTTACATGAGATTGGAATGACGTGAAGTAAAGTTTAAGATTTTCATTCTTGACCTATTCATGTACTTGAATATAGTTACTTTGGGATTATGTAAGATCCTTTAACAACAAATCAACCTAAATATAGTTCTTTTGTGAGTTCAATGCAGTTAGCATTGTAAAACTACCTAATTGTTTCTTTTTCAGATGTTGGAGCAACTTTTTCAAGAGGGAACTGCTGACAATGACACAGAGGATGATGGTGTCATTTTCTTTTCTTGTCTTTCATATTCTTAAAAAAAACCTAGCTATGTGTTCTGTACTAGACTAACTGAGACTTGTCATGGCACTTGTATAGTGTTGTTGTTCTCTTGTTGATCTTGATTGCTTCTATTGTTCTCATTTCACTTTGGAAAAAAGCGTCTGCTAAATGAATAAATGTAAATGTGTGGTGGTGCCCGAGATATACTGTACTTTATCAGACCAAAAACTCACTGGCCTGCAAGGCTTGATTAATCCTTTTACATCGCCATTGAATGACCGGGCACTATATCTACAGACACTTGATGTCATCCAAAGATTGTGCTCTATTTAACATTTGACTTGTGAAAGTCACACGGGTTTGAAAGATGGCAGAAGTTTGTTGACTGCTGAATTCTTTCTTTGAAACAGTCTCCCACCTGGAATCACAATGGAGGCATCTCTGACTGCTGGGCATGCCCTCTCATTGTGTTTAGATCCATCTGCGGGGTTGTTCAGGCCAATGCTTCATGACATTATGCTGCCAATTTATCTTGATATCTTGTGCCTTCTCACGGTGTCTGTCAGCCTGTGCTTCACCTATCTGAAGAGTCAACATAGCTTAATGTTTAGGACAAATGCAATGCAAGGCATTACGAATGTTATTTATTGGGGCATGGATGATATGATTAGAAACCGCTATCTGTTGGAGTGTTTAAACATTGTTTGCCAAGGAGTCTTTTATTTTCTGTTGTATAATAATTCGCTAGAAAATCACTTTAAATTGCCATTCATTTATTTTGAACTTTTCTTTTTTGGTATAATACTGTAACAAAAATATTTAAGACATTGTAAACCATTCAAATGCATGCAAAATCATTAACAAGTGTTGTTGAACAGTATTTGAATTTACAAAAAGAAATTAAAACTATTGGGAAGAACATTGTCTAGAAATTCAAGTTCATTTTGAAATAAACACTAACAAAAAGCAAGCACCATGTTGCACTGCTGTTTTCATGATTTCTTTAAATTCATTACAATCTGACAGATGTGCAGTGGGAAACATAATGGTTTGGGTGCATGTGCTGACAATAGGATGGCAAAGTGGCTTGGCATTCACTGCATGCATGTGTGATTAAACTCGACAGTTATTTTAAAGGCTTGTCTCTCTGACAGAAGCAGGTGCCTATGTGCTTGACAAGTCAGCCACTGCATCACCCGTGGGGCAGAGAGTGCCTCCTCATCCCGAGTATCGCCATCTAGGTCAGTAAAATATACATTTAAGACATTAAATGACATCATATAGTACAATAATCATTCAAGACATTTGAAAACGTACAATTAGTTTATAAATAACTGCTGCTTTAGAAAACCGCAAACATGCATATCCTCTATTGGCATGAAGACCTTCATTTTGGATTTCTTTAGACAAAATGTGGTCCAGTTTTACTAAAATGTGTTCTGTGCCATGGGTGTAGTTGTTTTGTAATCATGCCACTCTACTACTAACAGTTTACATGAAAATGTTCCTCATCAGACTAAATTGAAAATTATTTTGTCATCAGCAGGGGTCTTTTATTGTATTTTAACTTATAACATTTTAGCTATAAACAGATGTTGATGCCTTTAATTTTGAGAGATATTACCCCATTTGAGTAACACTAATGAAAATAGGCATGTCCATGATTATGACAATCTCTGCTGATTTCCCTCACTCCTTTCTCTGTCTATGGGTGTTAGACGATATGTGCTGACAGACAAAATGTTCTCCATTGTCAAAATGCTTGAGGAGGCAGAATCTATTTACCTCCGTCTTAAAAGGTCTAGCTATTTTGTGCTATGAAAAGCAAACCCCTGCAATACAAACACTCTTAGTCATCAGTCATGGACTATAATTATCAGTGGTTTTAAAAAGAAACACTATCACCACACTTTGTTGTTGATACCTCGCAAATATGATAAATGTGTAGCTATTTTAAAAGCCTTTTATGTTAGGGAAATGTTGTGAAACCATACTTTCTGCTTTCAAAGCCTTTAGACAGCATCCATGTAACCATTTTAGAAGTAAACAATGTAAAGTATTGCTCTCAGAAATAGAAAAAAACAGAAAAAAAAACTAAATATGTATAGCATTTATAGCTATAAACATTTATTTTGATGGAATCTGATCAATGATTTCACATTTTTGACACAAAGTAATATAAAGGAATTTCTCAGGTATATATATATATATATATATATATATATATATATAAATATAAATTCAAATTGTCAAAAAATTTATAAATTAAATCAATCTACTTTCATATTAAGAGTACTTGTTGTAAAAAAAAAAAAAAAAGAGAACTCATGAAGGATGTGTGGTGGTAGTATGCGACAGAACCTTAAACATGCATGCTTACAGTCTGGACAACAGTGTATAATCAAACAGAACCTACTTTCAGTGTGTTCCGACCTGCAGAATACAATGCACCTGCCGTTTATATTTCCTTCATGTCTGTTTCGTCTGAGTGATCCACTTGTCCCACACGCCCCATAGCTGTAATTCTTCACTGATGGGTTTCTTAACATGGGATGATACTGTACCACTTTGACATACAGTAAAGAGTTTGCTGTATGTCAAAGACCGGTGAGTGGAGCAGGTGTTTCTCATTTCCAATCACTCCACCGGCCTTGCTCCGTTCCTACGGCTCTCGGCCCCGCCCGACTCATCGCAAAGACCTACCAGCGTCTTGATGCAAACCCACGCACAGGAAGATCGCAATATGTAAACTTTCCTAAGTGGAGCACAACCACCTATTCTTCAGAGCCTGTCCTTCAATAAAAAACGACCATATAGGTCGTTTGTACAAGCACCTTATTACGACCCATATTTACGTTTTAAAGTTAAGCGCCATCTAGCGGGCGTATAAATAAATAAGCTGTCGTCATGAAATGACGTATCACGTCATTACCAATCAAAACGCACGTTTATTTAAATGCAATGTGTGGGCTTTTTACACCGATCTCACAGTATTTCCTACATATTTTACTAGGTTGCTTATTCGTTCGAATGACCACACCTAACTCCACCCCTAAACCTAACCCTCACAGAAATCCTGCTAAATTATGATTTATTGAGCATATACATTTTCGTAAACGTCCGTTCCCTGGGATCGAACCCATGATAGCATGATTACATATCAAGGTACAGCGCAATAATCTACCAACTGAGCTACACGAAACACAAACCAGAGTGCAAATAAAAGAATACAAAACATTAATATGAAAACGACGTTTTGCCGATAGGGGCGCAATTGTAGGATACGCTCTGATGGGTCGTATTTCAGGGATTTGGACAAACGACCTATACGAGCGTATTGGTTGGAGGACAGGTTGATTCTTCAATACAACATGAAATACTTTGCTCTCATTGAGGAAACGCTGGCAAAGAGATGTGATTTGTAAGAGGGAATCACTCCCTTTGAACTTCCTTTTAGGATTCCGAAGGGGGGAAAATGCTGTAAGTGAAACAATGTGATTGACAAGTCACTTACAAAGAACTGTGCTCTGATGTTGTGTAACATTGCCGCGTTTCAGATATTTGGGGACATGCTCGAAATACATGTGTAATAGCTTTAAGTTAGACCTTTGAATTTCTACTACAATAAAATTCAGTGTAGTAAATACAGTAGAACCAATGAGAATCCCTTTGCTTGAGTCCTACTGACATATAAAATAATAGTTGGAAAAATATATACATGGTTTACTTTTTTAACAATGCAATTTGTACTTTGACAATATAAAATTTATGTTTAATAAAAATGATTAATAATTTCATAGTGTGTGTCTTAAATGTACAACAACTTGAAGGTGGACATTTTTATTATTCTTTTTTATTTTTTTTTACTTGCTAAAAATGTAGAAGCTGTCAATCAGATGTGAGAAGGCATATAGGACTTAGCAATTTGTGTATCATATATGATGCAGTAGGCTTTATAATGTTAAAGTCTGGACTGCAAATTGCTTTTCATATAATCCAGCATTGTGGAATGTCACATAGAGGACAGACCTATTTGTGTGACTTACAAAATGGGATATCTGGGCCACGTCTCTTCTTTGAATCAGGTGCCCCAAACTTCCTTAAATCCGGCTGTCTGATATACTGGAGCAACAGACTTTCCTAAATATCATCTCCACTTTCTGGCAGGCTACTCAGTTCTGCTCGGCAATGACATAAGGATAGATACGCTGCAGTGTTCCTCAGTGCTGCCAGCAATCCTGACGCTCCGATCGTGGCTGAATGAGGGAGGTGAGACTGATTCTGTCCACTCGCTTTTCACTTGTCACACACTGTTAGACAGTGGAAACCTGAATGACTGCTGGACTTCCAACATGTTTAGCTTCACTGTCACCTGACCACATCTTTACAGCCTGGTGGTACCATTCTTGGTGAGTGATCCATGCCACTCATGGTAGTCTTCTTCGCCATGGGGAAGACATGTCTATATGCTTTCACTGAAGCTGTAAATACTTTGTGACTTCTGAATTTCCAACTACTGTAGATGGATAAAATCCAGGCCTGCTAAAAAAAATTTGGAATATTAAATGAATATATAAAGGATAAATGTTTTTATATACACATATATAAATAAGTGTAACCAAATCAGGTGATTGACAGCAGTGTCATCCTATCAGCAAGTAGTACCGTGCATTTAAGTCTGATTGGCTGTTACCTGGGATGCGTCACGTCCGATTTCCCCGTTTGTTTTGCTAGCGTCGACGGTGGTTGTAGGTAAGCGAGCTGTGTTTTAATGGGTGATCCTTTCTGGAGTTTTCCTACGTATAACTTTTTTTTTTAAAATCATTTGTTATCAATTACTGCAGCTTTGGTGCGGTGCCCTCCGTGCTGCTTAGTGGGTCTGATGACTGTTCACCTCACAGGTAATGTTATTGTTAAGGGCTCGTGATATGGTGCTGAAACTGCTGTGTGGGTTTAACATTCTTTCGGATATCAAATAGGCGTGATTCCCTGTATTCCATGGTGTTATCGGTGGGCATGACTGACCAATCCGTTTCTATTAAGCGTGCTATCTAGCGTGATCTCCTGATGGATTCTCCTTCTCGTTCTATGCCGTGATTGTTGCTACTGTCTCCACACTATTAAAGTGCTGCGGTTAATACGGCGGTGCTGACGCGATCATCACTAAAGAGACGGAGACTGCTCGTTTGGTTCTTATCGTTGCAGTATATTTTACCCTGGTTTGTGTGGGGGGCTAGTTGTTTCCTTCCACTTGTAGGGGAGCTAGCTGCCCTTTGTGTCTTTGTTTGATTTGAAACCTCTTTTTGTTTATTTTCTGTTAACTTCTAATTTTTTGGAAGTATAGTTTGTTTGGTTAATTTGATTTTTATTTTCATTATTTCATCTTTATTTTTGTAAAGCCATTTAAACTGCGTGTAATATTTAATCAAGCCATTTAACTGCTTTGTTCATGTGATCAACCATCTAAGTACAATTCTATTTGTGTGTGGGTGTGTGAACCTCTACTGAGCTAAAATTGTATTGTATTATTTAGGTGACCAACTAATTGACTTTCCTGCGCTTGAATGGTTTTCTTTTCTTTATTTTTGTCATTTACATTTATTGTTGTGAGGATTTGCTTTATTGATGTCCATCTGGTCATCTTTTATGAACCTTGTTATAGTTTCTTCTCTTTATTTCGCAGGCGCTGGGGTCCCACGGGTGGATTGCTCTTCCTCCTCCTGGTGGTGGTCCTTTATCGTGTGCAGTGTACACTGAGTGTGTGATTGTGTGATTAAGTGACACTGGGTGTGCGTGTGGAAGTGTGCTCTGTAAAATCAAACTCTATGTTGCTTCCTGCCGTTGGGAGCCTCAGGCCTGCCGGTATTTAGTTTCTGTTTTTGCATGGTTTTTCTCATTGTTTAGTTTAAAGTGGGTTTCAGTGTCCAACATTTTAAAGTATTTTTCTATTAATAAACATTTGTATTTTTGTATTACTCACGTCTCTTGCCTAATTCTATGAGGGAACCGAACCTGTGTGCTGTGCTCATTGTTTGAGTATTTGCCCTGGGGCTAATCCCTAGGGTGGCGTAGTCGGACTTTATTTATTAGGGAATAAAAACTTGCTCTTGTATTTCAAAAATTACACCACCCCGCCACATAAGTATAAATCTAAAAATCTATTTATATATAAAGAAAAAAAAAAGTAAAAAAAAAAAAAAGGTTCCAAATATATATTTCTTGTGTCAAAATAATTTAGGTGAATTTGCAACCCTATTTAGAAATCGATAATAATAATAATAATAAAACATGCATACAGTCAAATAATTACTAAAGTGCCTACTTTCACAGAAATATATTCATAAATTATTAAGATTTTCAGACTTTATTTTGTTCCCTTTTTGAAAAAAAAATCTGTTTTCCTATTTGCACAACAAATAACTATATTTTGCAATCTGCCATAAGTGGTTGCAAGGCAACAGCTAACAGCAAAGTTTGTTTTTTAAGTCTACTGTTAGAAACAACACATAGTCACTATGCAGTTTAAATCAGCTAGAAATAGTTAAATATATGTGAAGACACCAAAAGCAATCCTAATTATGTATGCTGTATGTATGCTAGGACAAGTGAGAATGAAGACCAATTATGATGTAGCATGCAAACAATTTATGATTGTTCTGGACTGGAGGAACATGATCCCAGCTAATATTCATGTCACACTGTTGGATCTCAGTTGTCATTAATGTCAGACTGTACTACAGTCAAGACTCATTAAAAGCTGACACACACAAGAAGACTCGTCCAGAGTTTTAAATCAACCTGACACGTTTGGTGAGCTGCATTTGTATGCAGAATTTAAATGGTGGTTAGTATCATACAGTGTGCACTTCAAGCTTAATAAATGTTGAATGGTGTACTTGTGGGCTACATAAATTGCAGAACAAACCTGGCAACCAGAATGCTTAAGGAATTTCAATAAACAGCTACAGAAAACAAACTAACAAACTAGAAATTGTTAGCCAATTTATAATCCACCAATAATATTTGTTTTATGTACAGCTTTGTTTTATTTACAAATAAGTAATTGTGACTACAGTCTTAAATGCATTAAACCACTATATATTGTGGTAAATATAACTCTTCCTGACCAAATGACTTTTGATACATCATCAGAAAAGATGTTTCAGAGGTTAATCAAAAATATCAATATCAATATCAAACATTTGGGGAATGTGGATTATTACAAAATAGAACCTGGGGCATTTAAATAAACTGTTCACCCACACCAACATTTTACGTTAACTAGTTATTGGTAAACTAAAGTAACTAAATGTAATTTTACTATATTTTATTTATTACATCAGTTTATATTACCAGTGTTTTTTAGTAGGTTTATTGGGCTGAATACATTAAGAATCTCCTCCCTACATTACTGTCATCAAAGACCATCATAACAAGCCAATACGATTACAAACTTCGGTAACACTTTGAAATAGGGAACAAATATTCACTATTACTCCTAATTTGCTGCTTAGTAATAGTAAAGTATTTATTACTATTATTATTTATATATATATATATATATATATATACATATATATAGTAGATGTGAGGTGGATTAAGGGATATAAAGCACATATTAACTTCTTAATCTGCATGACTGTATTTTATAAGTGCTAATGAAAATGTAATATGCATGTATAATAAACTAATTAATATTAATAGTTTATAATTAAAATAAAATGTTACCAAAACGTTATTTTCCTTCATCATCATCATCATCATCATCATCATCATCATCATCAAGTGAGTCATTTACTGAGCAGTGTAACAGTGCCCGTAGACTAACCTCCCTCTTTTGCCAACAGGCCAAAAGAAATCAGCAGATGTTCTACATCACAGCTTTAACTGACTTTTTAGTGACTGCGCAGTCACTAAAAACTCCCATGTTCTCTCAGAACCCAAACATAATGCCAACATTTAACTATAATTTTGATAATTCACAATGTTTCCTAATCATACATTTGGGGTCTCAGAGACATCATAAGTTATCCATCATGAATAAATGTAAAGATTATATTCTTTGCTGTAAACTCTTGTTGGTTGTTTTGATTATTGTTTTATTTATTTTATTTTATTTGTTTATGTTTAAATGTTGTGTGTTTTTGTCTGATCCTTTAACCCCACAACACTGTAATGGAAAAAAAATACTTTTAGGAAGAGTGTCAAAGTCAAAGTCAAAGTCACCTTTATTTACATAGCGCTTTAAACAAAATACATTGCGTCAAAGCAACTGAACAACATTCATTAGGAAAACAGTGTCAATAATGAAAAAATGATAGTTAAAGGCAGTTCATCATTGAATTCAGTGATGTCATCTCCGTTCAATTAAATAGTGTCTGTGCATTTATTTGCAATCAAGTCAACGATATCGCTGTAGATGAAGTGTCCCCAACTAAGCAAGCCAGAGGCGACAGCGGCAAGGAACCGAAACTCCATCGGTGACAGAATGGAGAAAAAAACCTTGGGAGAAACCAGGCTCAGTTGGGGGGCCAGTTCTCCTCTGACCAGACGAAACCAGTAGTTCAATTCCAGGCTGCAGCAAAGTCAGATTGTGCAGAAGAATCATCTGTTTCCTGTGGTCTTGTCCTGGTGCTCCTTTGAGACAAGGTCTTTACAGGGGATCTGTATCTGGGGCTCTAGTTGTCGTGGTCTCCGCTGTCTTTCAGGGATGTAGAGGTCCTTTCTAGGTGCTGATCCTGCATCTGGTCTGAATACGTACTGGATCCGGGTGACTGCAGTGACCCTCTGATCTGGACACAGACTGGATCTGGTGGCCACGGTGACCTCGGAACAAATGTGTATGTTTATAGCATACCTCTGGCAAAAATACAACTGAACAACGTTAATTAGAAAAATAGTGTCAATAATGCAAAATGACAGTTAAAGGCAGTTCATCATTGAATTCAGTGATCATCATTCAATAACCCTCCGATGAACTGGTCATGGCTACTGTACGTCCAGAGATGCTGGGATAGGCCCCACCAGAGTACACAGGGCAAGCATTTGGTAAAACGACGGATGGATGTTTATAATTACCCTGTGATACTCTTCCATAAAAGTGCTCATTTTTCATACTGCACACGACACCATTTGTGAAAAGCTAATAGGCTCCTCCTAAGTCTACACATTATTTAATTACTTATTGTCTCATTCCCATAACAAATAAAAATAATACTTCCTAATTATATATTACTCCGTCATTCTTGTTTTTCTACTTGCCATTAAAAGTCACGCACATCAAAAATGGAAAAAGTATGGTGTAACTGCTGTAAATGTATGAAAAAATGTATCCTGGAAAAAGTTAATTTACTCGCACCTCAGGTAGGCCTGAATCCATAAGGAGCGCAATACATCATGGAGGAGCGCTTCAGTTCTAAAGTATTGAGGAGTGCTCCGAATGGTTTCAGAGAATGTCTTTCTCAGAATTCATTTTCATAGAGGAAGTTCTATCATCTTTCATACATCATATTTAAAAAATTAAAAAATAAATAATAAAAAAAGGTTAAGACTTTAACCTTTTTAGACGAGAACCCACATTCTGACTGCCTACTTCATCATGTGAAAATTATGCAAAACATCCACAAAATATATCTTCTTTTCCCTCAATCATCCAATTAGAGGGATCACAGAGTCAAGGCCATGTCACAATGCATTGCTTTAAAGTATTGTTTTCTTTTCCCCTTCCCAAACTGTGGAACATCGGAAATGCTTCAAACATCATCCCACTGGTTTTATTTGTTGAATTTTGTGAATCACATGTGTAAACTTCCCCACACTGCCTTCCCAAGGTTTTTTCTCCTTTATATGTAGTCCCTACATCAGATCATGGTCTAGAAGAGCTTTTCCATCCACAGGTTTGTCCTGTGAATAAATCCCAATGGATAGACCAGACCGTTCTCATCCCAAGGCGTCATATACTGACCCTTTTGACATTTCGTCAACATCCTACGCACATGGCACCCTCTAGCGTCAATATTAGACGCAGATAAAAATGGGCCAGAAGGCGCCTCCTAGCGGTCTAACCCTAACCCTAACCTTAAGCCATAATCTGTGTCTCATATTGACGCTAGAGGGTGCCATATGCGTAGGATGTTGACGAAATGTCAAGAGGGTCAGTATATGACGCCTTGGGATGAGAATGCGTTAGATAGACCTGTGTTGTCCCCACTCAATAAATAGCATTATTTTTGAATACTACTTGACTCACTTTGCAAATTTTTATTTTATTTTGACACTTCATTTTACATTAGATATGTAGAGTGTACTTATTATGGTAATGACAGTGAACTATGTATAATTATATGCAACTAACACTAAACCAAACCTAATCTTAAAGCTATTTTTGAAATACAAACCATGAATAAATCGTCTTTATATTACAGCGTTATTGTTATACATATTAGACATACCTGCTATAGTTATATCAGTAAACTATGCATAATTACATTCAACTAGTCTAAACCAAACCCTAATCTTACAGAATAGGTATAGCACTTTTTACAAAACCACCTGTGAATAAGTCTTCTGACACTTTATTTTACAGTGTTTTTGTTACATACATTTATTGCACAGTTCTTAACCTGTAAAAAATGAAGTAAAACCATTTTAAATTATTTAGTCAAGTAAATCAAAACGTTACTTTAAGTATTTTATATTGATTCATTTTTTGTTCATGGTTTTTGAAGATGAAGGCATGTCACACAATCTGTAAATCTGCCAAACTACTGTAGCTTCAACCATGTGAATCTGGGCCAAAATACCAAATAGAGTTTGATTAGATGCACTGTCCTTGACATAAACAACAAAATACGTTAAGTGTTTTCTCCTCATTTCTAAAAGCCTATTCATTTTGCTATCCTGACTATGCAGCTACTTGTATTTTAGAATTTCCATTAAGCATAGTTTTTCCCAGCATGAAAAGAACAGAATCGAAACCCCACCAGGTCACGACCCACCAGTTGAGAAGCACTCTTCAAAACGGGAACACTCAGCACATGAATGAAATAATAATAATAATACAATTGTAAATCAGAAAGGCATAAGGTGGATTTGGGGATTAGTTTAGAACATGTTGTGTTTGTTCCTGGGTCAAATCTCCAGTAGAATGGTAAAAGCTCATGCAAGTCATCATTACTTAAATGTCATGGCTGTCCTTTGAAGATACATGCAAATGGTGGAGGACTATGTTGGAGGAAAGAGCCTTCCACAGTGAACTGCTTCAATGTACTATGCAATTATGCTGACAAACTACTTGCTGTAGAGTCACCAAATGTTAAGAAGAGATAAATTAAATAAGCCAAGTGAGGGAGGTAAATTAACAATCTGATCCTTAACGTTAAAAATCCATCACAATTTTCTCTAATGACCAGACTTCTCTCTTGCTCATACGCCAACTCTCTTTGCCAGCGCCTCATGAATTGTCTTTTGTTTAATACTCAGCTAAGACTGTCGATGATGTATTACATTCAGTGTCAAGGGAGAAAGTGCCTCTCCAGCCACATCAAACTGACAGAGCGGTGAAACACAAATGATGCAACAAACAGAAACAGTGAGTCACTCCATAGATCAATTAGAGTGAACAGTGAGATTGTTGCGGGGTGAGGTGGCTGCCGCATCAGCCTAAGACATTTACTAGCTCACAGCTGTCTGGAAAACGTCTGAAAATGATGACGGTTCTCATTTTGTGCTGAAAAAGAACAGCGGGAAGTAAAAAAAAGAAAAAAAAAAGACTTAAAATCTAAAATGAAAGGCTTATTTTTTTTTTATTCCACAATCAAGATCTGCTCTAACAACACATTATGAAATATGCTTTTATGCTGTTTTGATGCCAGTCAAGGAGACATTTGACATTAACACTGATCTGGTTACAACAAAACATTGTACAGCTGCAGGTGAAACTCAAGTGAAATGTTCACATGGTCTTTAAAAATCTATTATAACTGCCATTTATGCAATAAGTCTTTATATATATATATATATATATATATATATATATATATATATATATATATATATATATGGCAAAAATAAAGAAATAAACTACTTTTATTCAGTGAGGATGCATTAAATTGATCATAAGTGACAGTGTAGACATTTGTACAAAAGCTTTATTTTTTCAACATTGTTAAGCAGCATTCTTGAGCAGCAAATCAGCATATTAGAATGATTTCGGAAAGAACGTGTGAAACTGAACACTATGATGCTGAAAATTATGCTTTACCATCACAGGAATAAATTACATTTCAATATGAAGACTTCAGATGCAAAAGCCTCTAAGTTCTGTCTGAAATGTTCTTCTATTAGGTTACTATGTTCAGTGATTTCATATTAATGGCAATACACAGGTCCTTTTCATTACAATTAAAATTAAATAACTGAACGCAAACATAGGAAACTGATAGATCTATATTACAAAGCTGGACATTCAAAATGTACTTACAATTCTAAGAGACATGATGCTTCTGGCAAAAAAAACATGTTCTTATATGGCAGAAGCGGTTTACAATCACTGAGATTCAATTTCTTCTGTAAGTTGTCAGGAATTTCTAGTCAAGTTTATTGATTTCTTTTCAAACCCGAAGGCAGTTTGAAGGCAAGCACAGTAAATTTGACTTTATCATATCGTCAGTGAGTGTGCTTATCAAAGCAAATATGAGAGCTCTAAAAGAAAAACTATGAACCATTCAAAGAAATAAAAATCACATCTACTTGCTTATTTAACAAAAAACTGGCATTTATTCCAAATGGTATGACTTTTCCTTCTGTTCATTTATAATCAGATAATTATATATTAGCATAAAGCAATATGCCAAGCTGCAATGCCATTCATTATGGAACCCTAAATGTGAGTATACCAATCAATATTACAATTATACACATTAGATTCATTACAGAAAGCTTCTCTCACAAGACTATATTGCACTAATTATGATTACCTTAAAATTATGCATTGCTTTTGCCTGTGAGAATACATAGTAATCTTAAAAATTCCTCTCATGAGCCTTATTGTGAACTAGATTTCTATACGAGACAACTGGCCTGATTTCAGCAGGGTCTTGGGATACCAGAAACTCCCTTCTGGGTAAACTCACATTCACACATAAGGCCCAGTGATGGGATTTTACTCAACAGATAAAAAAAATTGCATATTAACATCACTTGCATTCAGTCAGTGCTTTCTGGATAAAACATGATTCACTGCTAGATTTGCTTTTAAAGTTGAAGTGTGTAATTTCAGCGCCACCAGTGGCACCAAACGGAATTGCAAAATTAGTGTTCCGAAAGGTTTTCCTGAACACTCCCCCGTCACAGAAATAAATAATCTTTATTATATAAAATAGTTATCAATCTGAAAAATAAAATAAAATTCTGTAATTATTTTTTTTTTGCAAATAATTTTGAATGACTATGGAGCAAATGCATGGGGAAAAAAATATTTTAGACCAAGGTTGCTAAAACAGCAGGCATTCATTGTGTAGCTTTATTACATTTCATAAGAACCTATTTGAAATCAGGTAACACATCAGTCACCTCAGTGATCTGAGAGCTGTCGTCCTAGGCTGTCAAAAATTTACAGAACACCCATTGTTGGCTTTTTAAGGCTTATTATGAATATTGAGAGGATGAATTATCAATAGTGCAAAAATAAATGTGTCACAAACATTATGAACCATTTCCAGACCCTTCAAACTGGCTCTTTATCTTCATCCCACAGAGACCCTCACAGCCTGTCATTTGGATCCCCCAAGATGAAGACATTGACGAATACATAATTACCCTCCGATTTTTGAATATTCAAGTGCTCAGGGGTCCCTGTTTGTCTCTGGCTCATTAGAATTTAGAGCGCAGGCAAAAATAAAAAATCAGAGTGCACATACAAGAGCCTGCTCTGGCAAAGATGAAACACGACATCTGCTTAGAGCCTAGGAAACTTGTTCGGGTTCTGTTCTTACTGATCGTTGCACCTTTACGACCTGGACCGAGTGAAAAAATAATAATAAAACAAATCAAATAAAAAGAGAGAGTTCATACTTGGCAAGCATCATGCACATCTTGTGATACCCCTCATTTGTGTACACAATTCATTTGAAAGAGACACATCTAGAGCATTAGGGAGCCTCTTTGTACAAGGTGAATCTGCTTTGCAAATGCTGCACTGAGGAAGATAAAAAAAAAGCAATGTATGCCAAACAATTCCACCCTTCTTCCACATGCGGCTCATGTCTCTCATTATTTTTCCATTGAGGGCCATCTAAACACATTCAGATGTTCTGTTAAGTAAAATACAATCCTCAGCACAATAACAGGGAAGACATAGGAAATAGGTTCTCTCAATAAAACCAGGTTTTAGGAAGAAAACAGAAAATGTACTGGCAATATAGACATACTTTACATTGCATGTAAAATAGTAGGCGGATTAATGCAAAGCTACAACTCTATATGTGGTTAACAATAGAAACTGGTACAGAGGATATGAACATTCATTTGAAGGTTAATATTCCACATCTACTTCGCACATTTTAGAACTCAACAAACTCAACAGTTATACGTTTTAGTTATACAATTTTCAGTGTTACATGATCTTAAAAATGTATTTTAGTATGTTGGTTGGTATTATTATTATTATTATTATTATTATTATTATTATTACTAAACACATATTACAGCCTTTTTTCTGTATGGCCATATTCCCATCCCTTAATCCAACACAATAGCTAAACTTACCTAAATAACTATCTTATTAACTATTAATAAGCAGCAAATTATCTGTTTGTTGAGTCAAAAGTCACAGTTAATTGTGAGAATTGTTCCCCAAACTAAAGTGTTACCATTCTGACCATACCCCTTCTCAACCAATCAGAGACCGGACAATACTTCCACATTCATTCCCACACAATCAAGCATGTACTTCAGTCCCTTCTTAACAATTGGCATGGTTTCACTGCTGTATAATAGTAACATTAGCTGTATAATAACATTATGATGGAAACTGATGCAAACAAAATACATTAATTGAGTGAGGAAAACTACTTAGTTTTTAATGTACTGTTTATAAATGACTGTCATTTGTATTAATACAATGTTTGTTTTATTTAAACTATAGAAACTGAAATGGAATAGAACCATGGCAATGAGGAGCCATACAACTGCACCATTCATTCCTAATATAATTTATTATTTGTATTTTATTTGGCAATATTGATACTGACTGAGTGCACTGTGTGCTGGGTGTATGAAAATACATGCACACTGAGAGCAATGTTTTGGGTTTAATACAATTTATGTGGACATTATTAGTAGCATGCTCTCAACTACCATGAAAAAAAATGCTCCTGTCTTTGGATAAATGTACACACACACACACACACAAACAAATAATTTGCAGGCTATTTTATAAATTGCAGTTTGTACATTGTTACAACTTTAATAGGATGTGTACAACACGATCATTTTAAGAACACTTAACTCCTGATAACCATTAACAATTCATTTACTGCTGGATTAAATACTGTACATAAGTTAAGTATGGTTAAGTTAACAAAGGGTAATCATTTGTTAACTACTTGACAATGAATGAAGAACTCACTATTTGTACATAGCACATAAATGTATTGACAATAAAGAGACAACAGTAAATCATACAGTTTATAAACTATAAAAATAGCTTGCAAATAATGTGTAAGTGATTTGTTATTGATACTGACTATAAAGTTTTAGCAAAGTTTTGTACAATTTTGTTCTTGGTAATTTCTCATTACAGAAATCACCAAACTATCGTATGAAAGCCATTATATGTTTGGTAGTATAGAAGTTCATATTGTACTAAAAAACGACACAACACCTAGTCAGTTTGACTCAGTGTATGACAGTTTGAGGAAGGTTATTCTGCTACAATGTGCTATAATTCTGTTGTGTCAGCATAAGTTACAGCCTGTGACAGAGGGGATATGCCAGCCCTCCGATGGCGCAAGTGATTCATCAATTTAGTTTCTTATTGATTACACTAATGACGTATTTGCATCACTTCAGCTGTATTAGTATCACTTCCATTTCCATGTAAAACAGCGACATATGATATGTAATTCTTACATTTTGTTATAATATTGTTTGTTGAACAGTTAACCATGTTCATATTTTCTAACTGAATAAATGTAATTGATTTCACAGTGAACAGACTGATGCTGATAAAATCATACCTGTTTCCTACTATTCATTTATGAACTAACTGATAAATATGCATCAAATTAAGTTCATGCTATTATGTTAAAACAGTGCAAATGCATGTCATGGGACACAATGCATCACATGCATCATTTGATCAAATTCATGAAGTCATTCTGAAGTCATATTTAAATTAAAAACACAGAGGGCTTATTATATTCTTATGAAGATTTGCACTGACACTGCTGCTGAAAAATTGAGAAGCATCAAGAATAATTTTGGAAACTGTTGATTCCCATGTATATAAGTCTGAATGAATCACAAAGTGCCTTAAGATTCCAACCTCTAGTGTCCACATCGTCAACAAGCTATCAAACATTTCTGCTAAGCACAAATTTAAAACGATGGCTTGAAATAAAAGTAAAGGCCATTATTACAACTACATTGAATCCACCAGCCCAAGCTCAGTAAGGGAGGGAGAGAAACGGAAAAAGGGCTCATTTATTTAAAGGAGTTGCCATGGGGAATGACATCCATGATTAATGTGGGGGTTGATTATGCAACCAATTGACTATAATTCACACCCACAGAAACATAGGCCAGTCAGCTGCCAGAAGGGCTTAGGGCATTAATACAAATATGTTGCACAAAGTACAGAATAAGAGGGTATTTACATGACACCATTTTCAACACAAAACTTTTTTCTGTGTTTTTGCCATTCATTTTCACAACAATGGGATTTTGAAGGTCTGGAAACTTTTGAAAATGTGTTTCAACATGCACATTTTTTTTTAACACAATACCATTATTCTCTCTTTGTAAACTACAAAAACATGATTTGTTAGTACATTGTTCCTGCACAGAATCAATGTTCCACATTAACATTGTTTTTGTACAGTTAAGACTTTTTGACAAATAAGCACCTTTTAATAAGGATGAATTGGCATGCTCTTGACATGTTTCATGAGATTCACAATTAGCTGTCATTTGTATAGTACCCTTTCTGGGCTTTTCTATTATTATTTTCTGTGATGGACCAAGAAGATACGAGCCTGCAATCCCAAGGCTCTCACATTTATCAGATGTGAACTTCAGGGTATCCACAGAGAAAATGCACTTTAGTGAGTGAGTCTGGCTGTAAGTCAAAGAGACTGAGAATGTCGTGGATAAACATGCTTTCCTCTCTCTCTCTCTCTCTCTCTCTCTCTCACTCTCTTTTATTTAAAATATGTTAAATTATTATTATTATTTAAATAAATGCTTTTCTTTTTAACTGTCTATTCACACACACAGTTTTCACAAAAATATGAAGCAGTTTTCAACCGTTGAAACTTTTTTTGAGCAGTCGATGAACGTTTCTTGTGCATTTACATGGAAAGAAGGTGATCTTGAAATAACTTCAAACAAAAGATATAAATCAATCTCTAAAGATCAGTTATTACAAGTTTCTATTCCATTTGATGAAATATTGATGAAAAGCCAAAAGTTCAACGAACTGCATGTAAGTGACAAATGAGTGAATGACACAAATTGTATTGCACAAAAAGCCCTACTGAATCTTCATCTAACCTCATATAGACTGCTACCCTCAGGCGATCAAAACTGTTTCAACAGCAGGTGCTAAATGATCTAAAACAATGCCATCAAGACATTTTTCATAATTTTGTGCTATTATAAAACAGCTAAACAAAATTACCTCTACAGTTTTGTATCTCAAAAACAACCATTTTCACATTTAGAATTACACAGACAATTTCAGATGATCGATATGACGGACAGCTTATTAGGATTAATGTGCCTTTAAAACAAATTCATCTTTCATTAATCAAAAACAGGCATCGGCATGAGATGTTCTTCTTAATATCAGGAGACAACTTCTTGTTTTTGTTTTTTTAGCGCTCCATTCACAGGAAGTTTGTGAGGATTGTCTACATATATTAAATGAGCTGCATTCATGGGATGTACAGTATATTTGTGAATAATACATGAAGTTGGAAAGACAGCATCACCAAGTGATATCAAGAGACTGTTGGACTGCTAGTAAGGCAGGCTATGTGCAGTTAACACATGCAGATACAGTATAAAGCTGACAGTATCTGTTCTTAAAAGCAAAAGCAGTGATTGAATGGATAATTTTAAACAGAACATGTAAATGTTTAACAGCTGTCTTGATTGTATCAATGGTTTGGTACCAACTGTGCAATTAATTGTGTGAATGGAATACTGCATTAAATGTTTAAATACAAAAATAATGAACCTTACACTCTGGTTACTCTGCTGAAAGACATTATCTATTCATGACCATAGAAAAGACTCAACATTAATATAAAATTGTTCTAGATTTAGGGTGCAATTAAAACCTTCCAGTCATTATAAATAATAAGAATCTTGACAATAAACACAAGCATGTCCTATCAACAAAATGACCATATCAGTTTTAGCAGAGGTCATCTCCAACCCTAATCAAACACACCTAAGCAAGCTAACCAAGGACTTATGAAATATAATTTTACACGCAGGTGAGTTTAAATAAAGGTTGGAGCTTAACCTTGCAGGAAAACTGAGAATACCTGAGCTATATAATATACCTTTTGACGTACAAATGAATGAATTGCATGCAAATACAATATAGCGAACACGTGGCATCTGCAAACAAATTATGAAATATTTTCCTCAAGTTCAAAAAGTTTTAAGATTATCTTCAAGCAGAGTAACCACAGGTGTAGTTAATTTATTGTTTTATCATGTAAAATCTAACAATTATCTCACATATGCTTTTGTTAACACTTTCGGTTAGGTTTAGTGTAGGTCGTGTGTTATTTTTAAATGGGATACAGTACCTTTTATCAACACTCACCAGACATTTCATTTCCAAACTGCCTCAATATGCACTACAACCAATATAATCAAATATTGTCCGATTCTTGCTGTATCACATGCAACTACACTTACTAGAGTGGACATTTCTATAATGCCAAAAACTAGGACACTTTGGAAACTGAACCAACACTGTTCAATAAGGACAGAAATGAATTTTAATTAAATTTTCATCTAAAAGTGATATTTACACCCTTATAACCTTTGTAAAGAAGAATAACTTTAATGCAGCTCAGTGATGCCATGAATGCATTTACACTGCAGTTGCAACTGCATAAACAATGTTATAAGATCAATGTTTTACATATAACATATATTGAAGTAACTGATACTTTAAATATGAAACTAAATCAGTAAAATATACTTATATTTTATCAGTAAGTTTATAAGTAAATCACTGATTTACTGTTTCAACTGATTAGTTCAAACAGCTGATTCAAAAATGAAGCAGGTGATCTGCTGATAGTATTCCTACTATCTTTTGTCATTTAAAAAAAGAGTAGTATACAAGTATGCAGTTTTGAATTTAGACACTGTCTTTATGAATGGCTTATGGAATCATTGACGCACTTGAATCGTCCAAAAACGCTCAATAATTCAAAACACAACTGTAGATCGGAGACAGCAAAACAGTCCATACTGACAATATTGTGTCTAAAATGCATGTCAATTAATATTAACTTGAACATAACATTACCATTTATTTAAGTGTGTGTATTTATTAATTTATTTATACACCATTGAATAAAATAATAATTTTAAAAGGAGGACAAATGAGCATCTGGCTCAAGCCTGCACTAGTAAACAGACATGGTATTTCAGAACCGGAATTTCTGACCTAAAACTGGACGGATGGCCACCCTAAACACATCCTCACACTTTAGGTTGGATTTAGATTTCAGCAAGAATAGCACCCAGACTCTGTTAAACTTCTCACATTGCCAAGATGGAAGTGTTTCCTTCGCATGTAAATTGTTAATGTGAGGCTGATTATACAACCTTGTGTACAAACGGACAAATAGAAACCAGGAGACATTCTGGCTTTGTTGCATCGATGTAGAGCAGAATGACATGCTCTGGGAGTCTGGGACACCTGAGCTTCCAGTGTGTCTCTATTTCTTTGTCTTATTCATTTCCATCCAACTGAATTGTGAGGATGAATTTGTAATCCATGAGCAGGTAATTCTCCTTCCATTAGGAAATCACTGAAAGAATTGCATTCTTTACAGATTCTAGGCAGAAAATGAATTGGAATCTGACAGTGAAAGAGAAATGGTGAGAATGATTGGTAAACACATTTACAGGCTAAGTAATAGGCCGTCAACATTTTAACAAAGACAGTCAAAGGTTCTGTTGCTAGAAATAGGCTAATAAAACATGTTTAGGTGCACACTTCAGGTGGGACAACTTATAAAACATTTTAATTTATAAAATGTTAATGCATTTTTCTTTTTTTTATCATACAACCTCATATTTATGTATTAAGTTCTTTATTGCAAAAAAAAAAAAAAAAAACCTTCGGTGTACGTTGTGGTTTATATTTTAGGACATCTTTAAAGACAACATGAAACAGCATTTAAAATGCATTTTGTGTTTTTGTGAAACACAAAATTTTGCATAAATAGCTCAGGAAGTGATGATGAAATAGATATCATGTTTGGCTATGTAGGCTACTGTATATTATTAGCTAATATTATTTTAATAGCAGAAAAAAAAACATTATTTCAAAAGCAGAGGGAGTTATTATAATTCATTGAAAGTTTATGATTTTATTTTTATTTATTTTTTATGAGATTTTATAACATTTATAAGAACAGGGACTTTTTTAGTTTTTTTAGTTTTTAGATAATGAATATCTGTAAAAAAAAAAAAAAAAAAACAATGGAAGAAAAAAAGGAGGTTGGCTTACAGTTTTGTTGCTTCCTCTCTTTTCTCCCTGATGCAAGACTTTGTTTAACAGTACAGTAAAACTGTAAAACACACACACACACACACACACACACACACACACACACACACAGTTGTGCCCTTACTCTGAAACACCTTCTTCAATTCAACATGAAACATCGCTGTTGTGCTACTGTCATGCTTTATGTCACATTTTAAAGACAGACGTAAAGCATTTTTGTATCGTCCCTGATGTAACTGTCACCAAAACTTTTTGAATAAACCTGTCACCAAGAACAGGCGGCAGTGATTTGTTTACTTCCTTCAAATCAAATTGAAAAAGGATGCCAAGCCAAAACTACAAAACAGGCCGTTTTTTCGCAGCTGTCCTCTACATCTCCGAAAACAGCTGCCACTGCTTCTGCCCCCCGAAGACTGTATGCTGCACCAGTTAGTTTCAGACCATAAAGGCAGCTGCATTTTCCACTTTAACTACAAGTTTCAAGGGTTCAATATGTCCAAATTGCCAGAGAAATGACGCATCAGGTCCTCTGAGCTTATCGTTTGTGCCTGTAATGAAAAAGGACTACATCTGAACATTTATTATTGCCTCTGGCATTGTGCATGTTATTGCAGCTAAACACTTCTGCGTCAAATAGAGCAGAAACAGGTGATGAGGAAAGAGAGGGAAGATGCCGTTCACACAAACTGTTTAATACAGAAGCGTTTGTGTTCAGCCACGGACCAATGACTTTCCTCCCTGGCTCATTTAATGCAGCTATATCCAACAATGTCAAAAGCGTGGTTGTCAAGGAAACATTATCTAGCATGAGTCACAAATTCAGAGTTGTGCAGGCCCCCAATACAATCATTAATTAGTACACTAGGAAGTCTCATTTACATGGAAACAACACAAAAAAAAGTTTAGCAACTGCCTTAAGCTTGGTCTTTCTAAAGAGAGCTTTACTGTACACCATCCACCTTTAAATACCAACATGTTCTTACAGTTTTAGACTTAAAACTGGATTAAAAATACCACCGACTACCATAGAAGTATAATATTTTCCTTTAAGGCACAGCACTCTCAATTAATGAACATGGACACACACACACACACACACATCTCAGCAGAACAAGATAATGTCTTCAAAACAAAACCAACTTAATGGTTGTGGGAGTGGTGGTGGGGTTACTTAAAACCTAACAATCAAGGAACTGGAGCAATTCAGCAATCTTGGTTTCTTTATCTGCAAAAGTATGATAAATACAATACTTAAACAGAGGAGATCTGGGGCAAATTTAATGCTTTTTGATATTCAGAAGACCAAAGGTACTTTAATGTTCACTGTATGTTGTAGAGTGAAGTGTGCAAGACATTAATATCTTTAGTGTATAACATATTTTGAATATAACAAATGTCACAAAACAAACATCATGATAAAATGCAGAGTATTAGCACCTGCCATTCATATGTCATTCAAATTTAAACTAGTAACCTAAGATAAAATATACATATCAGTTTAAATTAAGTTTAAAGACATCAAAACTTCAAATGGCTTCAAATCACTTCAAATCACACACAAAAAAAAACATGTTTTTTTTTTTTTCTAATACATTACAATTGCCCCAAATCGTCCCCTTTCACAAAGATCAAAACCTTGAATAAAAGTAAAAAATAAATAAATTAATTAATTAATTAATAAAAAAGTTACTGAAAGTGCTGCTCAAATACTAAATATTAACATGTTGGTGCAGACAGCATCCAAAATAGAATTAATTATAATGAAAAAAATCCCCCATCGCACATTTGGACAATTGGTGGTTTCTGCATAAACCTTTGCACATGTTGGCCTACATGCCAAAATGCTATTTTAGACATGCAGTGCATCCAACATGATGTTTCAGGTTCAGAGTTTTAGATGAAGTACAAACGAGAAGGACTGTCAAGAGCCTCTCAAAAGCACAATCCTGCTATTATTATGATTAACCCTAACCCTAACCCTAACCCCCATCGGCATCTTAGAATAATCTTTTATTTATTTATTTATTTTTATTTTATTTTTTTAACTAGAGAAGTTAAGACCTTTGGAAACCTGAACCATATACCAGAGACCAAGCGTGAGGGTTTAGCTGCTTCAGTAAAATAAAAAAAATCTTCAAGACACTTAATTTACCAAATTGTCTCTAAGAGCATTCGGGGCATTTTATTTGTAAAGCAACTTTAACAATCAACAAAACATGATAACACTTCTGTAAACAGAAACAGAAAAAAGGGATAAAAAAGCATAAAGAAAGAAAAGACAAAGCAAATTACATTGGATTTTAATACCTTGACCTCAACAGGATTGCACAATGAAGTTAACCAATATACAGATTCCTCATTTTATTTATTTTATCTCTCATGGTACATTCTATTTTAAACAATCATTCATTTAATATTTTAAATAAAGACTGAATGAAATTAAGCCTTTTCTTAAAAAAAAATAATTTGAACAGAAATCAAAGATTTCAAGCTAACATGATTGAGCATAATAATATTGCACATGAAAAGTGATATGATTTAAATCTGCAGCCTTTTCATATGGTGAGTTAAGTCTCACAGTTCTGTCAATAAAACACAGTCCTCTCCACATGTATAAATTACGCTCAATTAGTAATTCCCACAATGCGTTTGCTCTGTCCAGAATCATATCACGTTAATGCACACTTATTTGGTTGCATATTGTTAATAAGAAACCTTTTGCTCTGGGATATAAGAATAAGCAAACTGTTAGACTTGATATGCTAGGAGGCCTCACCTCGTGCAACGTGACAGTGAAAATGACATCATCACCGTCATCTGTATGCCTCTGTCAGTCAGCCACCAGCAGAATTCAGAATGTATTCAGAAGATAATTTTAAATTCAGAGCTCAAACTAAAAGCCTGTATCACTTATAGCATTCAAAATGTCCCTTGAAATTGTTAAATAGTACCAATAGTCTTTAAATAATTCTGCATAGAAAAATAAATTAAATATGAAGTCAAACTACAAATTGACAGGTGACAGTGGTCGTCAATGTTTTTGCATTTTTTTTTTAATGTTTCTTGAATCCACTGTTTTTCTTGATGAGCCTGTTGAATTAAATTGTCGACTGTTGTAATTTACACAACTGCCCCACAAATACAAATAATGTTGACTTAAAAAATAAATCCATATACGCTTACATGGCAAGCAGCTGTTTAGTTTCTCTTGAGTTCATGAATGTTCTGTCATGTGCCTTAACCAAACACTTCAAGAAGGATCACATTTCAGTAGAACAATATCAAATGGCTCTTTACAGGTAATTGGAATAATCCAAAATGTACGGATGTTGGCTGTCAGTACATTCACATATAATCAAATCCAAGAGATTCAAGTCCCCAAAAGTCGCAAAATATAATCCAAGAGAGGGGAGTCAGGGGCATTCCACCACTTTCAAGCATTTGCCAACTTCCATTTCTTCCACTCCATTAGATTTTGTCATCCCAAGATGCCTAAAAATACTTCCAACCAAACACAATGAAGAAGGGTCAATATGAAGTACACTCAACACAGTTTCATGACCCAATTTGGAAAAAACAAAGTTCAGTGGAATTTGATGGAATTCTTAATCAAAAGCAGCAAACTAAAACTATGTTTTATGGATACTGACTAATGTGACATTTTTTGTAATTTTAACAAAGCCAACAATTCTAAGGGAGTTACATTTTGTGTAATGAAATGTTTCCGGTATTCCATTGGTGATTTAGATTTGTCTTAAGGCACTTTTGTCATTACAGGGCAGTTGAAGAAGATGTTCTAGAATTTACTGAGGGCTGTCTGTTCCTCTAGTACTTGAAGATAGTCTGGGGTCCCCATTTTTGCCTTTAGTTCATAATAATCACTTTTATGCTGCTCAATCACTATCTTACTGTGGTTGCCCCCTATCAATGATTTTTTCATTTTTTTGTCATGTGGTTTCTCAGGGAAATGGATCTCAAAGCCACTCACCCCTATACTGTTGAAATCCTTTTTGTTCTGCAAGTAGTTGGGGAGGAATATGCTGTCTCGTCGCGGTAAGAACTCGTCCAGCTCGTCAATAGTGCTTAATCTGTTCCTGGAGTCCAAGGATAGAGAGTCCTTGTCTTTGTCGGCACTGTTGCGTAACATCATTTTCTGTCTTTCTGAATCTTCAAATTTGAAGTCCAACTCTGAGTCTCTAATTCCACAAGTGTGAGCTTTGTTCATGTACTCGATGGTCTGCGAGATGAAGGTCTCTCCACCCAGTTCATCCTTCTTGTTAGATTTGTGATTGTGCCTCCTGATCTGGAGAGGCATGGAGCCGCACTCCTGGTTGCCAAGTCCCTCCTGTCTTCCAGCTGGCTTTTTGTTGCGTCTCAACACAAAGACCAGCAGGCAGAAGGCCACAAAGACAGTGAGGATCAGAACTACCAGTATACTTAATATCATAATAGACAAGGGCACAGGACCACCTGGGGGTGCCTTGCCAACTCCAGCAGGTGACAGTGATGTGAGGACAGGGGTGGCGCTGGTCAGGATTAAAGGAGGCCTGGCTATGAGCTTAGGGCACATGATCTCATTTTTCAGCTCTCTCAGCTCAATGTTGGAGAATTGCACTGGAGACACACACTTGATACCTTTGGCAGCGACCCCTTCGTTCAGCTTTTCGAGCCAGAGTTTCAAAGCCACTAAATCACAGGAGCATTCCCAAGGGTTCCCATCCAGGTCTATCTGAGTAAGAGATTTTAGCTGGTCTAGGACGCCACTCACAGGCAGAGTCATGAAGTGGTTGTTCTTTAGATTCAATCTGGCAAGAGAAACGCCTGCAAAGATGTAAGCAGGCAGACTTCTGAGCACATTGTTATTCATGTACAAGAGCTGCAAATTTGGCATAGAGTCAAATGTCCCTGCTAGCACCTCCTTTATGGCATTATACTCCAAATAGAGATATTGTAGGTTACTGAGCCCAAGAAACATTTCAGGGTGCAGCTGCTCCAGATGATTTCCATTTAGGTATAGCCTACGGAGGTTGGTAAGATTTGCGAAAACACCTTTTTGGACGGTGGATATTTGATTGCTGCCCAAATGTAATAAATCTAAACCTTCAAACCCTTGGAAGTCAGTGGGATGGATATCTCTGATGTAATTACCACTAAGGTGCAATTTCTTGGCATTTGGTGGTTTAGGGACAAGATCTGCTAGACTCTGAATGTTTCTTTCTTGGCAGCTGACATTTATGCCAAAGTCAGAAGGGTGAGCTTTGCATGTGCAGGGGTGGGGGCAGGAGAGGGGAGGCATTCGTGTTTGATAGGACACAATTTGGCCATTTTTAACAGCTGGGTTAACAGCGACAATCCCATTGACATTTATTTTGGAGGGATTGGTAGTTTTGGGTGCTTTGGTCACTAAAGGTGCAATGGTTGAAGGTGCCACGTTAGACATGGTTAGCCCACCCTCAGGCTGGGAGGGGGGCATCCGTACATCAAAGTCACTGCCTGTCCCCATGGGGCACAGCTCCTGCTTATTAGTCTCCTTTAAGAGTCTTCCATACAGGTCACTAGGGGTCTCACAAATAGCCTCTCCAATGAAAATGTTATAGGGCATATTCTCCAACCAGGCTTTCAAAGGCAACAAATCACAAGTGCAATTCCAGGGGTTGTCATCCAACTGCAATTCCACTATCCGCCCGATGTGCTCCAGAACTCCAAGATAAGGAAGCTTCTGTATCCTATTTCCTCTTATGTCCAAGTGAGTAAGGGAGGCAAATCGGAAAATGTTCTCAGGTAGGCTTTGAATCAGATTGTCATTTAAAATAAGAACCTTGAGTTTATGTAATTTGTTGAAGGCTCCTTTCTCAATGAACTTGATTAAATTGTAGTCAGCCTGGAGGTATTCCAAGTTCTCGATCCCTCGGAATGTGTCAGCACGGAGCTCTTTTAACTCATTGTTATTTAAGTGCAACTGTTTCAATGCACTAAGCCCCACAAAGGCCCCTCCCTCAATGTTCTGGAGTTTGTTGTTCCCCAGCTGGAGTGAGACTGCGTGTGTGAAATTCACAAAAGAGTTGGGATAAAGGATGTACAAAAGGTTGTTCTGGAAATTTAAATGGTAGAGGCTGGACACTGGTGGCTGCAGCTGTGTAGGTCTGTACACAGTTATTTTCTCACAGTTCACATAGAGGACGTTCTCGATGGACATGCAGGAGCATGCGCTGCAGGTTTCAGCTCTGAGGTCCGAATCCAAGTCACAAAATGTTCCCGATATGGAAAATGCCAACAGAACAAGCAGTAGCATTTTGCCTTTTACAAATTGCCCCAGTAAACCATTTAGTAACCTTGGGGGGGACGACAAACAAACAATCAAAACACATGCCTGTTTCCCATTGAGTCACACAGCTAATGCCAAGATCTTACAGCAGGGGTGTTTAAAAAGCCCTCTGCACACACAATGTGCCCTTTTGAATTCAAACTTAATATCTGAGCTTACACTGAAAATAAATGTATCTTTATTTACCAGCACCACAATTACATACAATAATAATAATAATAATTATTATTATTATTATTATTATTATTATTATTATAATAATTATTATTATTATAATAACTATTATATGTAAATAAAAATATATAGATTTTTAATACGCTGAGGTATTGTGACTAGCACCACAATGAATGTATGCATCAGCGTATTTCTTGTGTTTCAGTGAATCTAAAATGGGGGGAAAAAGTATCTTCCATCGCATACAGAAGACAGTATCATCACCTTCACAAAGACGTTATTTAAAATACAGTACAAAAAGATTATGATCTGGTTTCTCAAGCTTTGCCAGCAAATAACTGAACACACACACACACACACACACACACACACACACACACACACATATATATATATATATATATATATATATATATATATATATATATATATATATATAGGATAAGAATTCAACACTCACCGGCAATGTTCATATTTCCTCCTTTTCAGATAACACCGGACATTGAGAGCGCCAAGAGAGGGACTATCCCCATTCACTCAGGTTCAGATTTCAGTCTCAGCCTCTCTCGTCAAACTCAGGTTGTACAAAGCATATATTCTGTCATAAAGTCCCAAGGTTACTGAGCTTTTTTGAGGCATCTCAAACACGACGCAGCGTATTTGCACTGATAAAAGAATTAGTTTCAAAACCCAAATTAAAATGATAAAATAGCAAGTGGTGAAATTGGATGCAAAACAGGTCCAACATTCTTCCGTAAAAGGAACTGAACATCTGTTACGCAATTTGAACGAACAGTTCGCTCAACAGTTCAGAAAAAAAAAAAAAAAAAACCTTAATCAATTTATCGCAACAATCCATCGCGCGTAGCGACTCAACCCGATTCCCAAAAATCGGAAATCAACTCCAGTTAATTCCTGTCGTTTCTTGGAAAAAATGCAAGTTGCGAGATAAAAGAAAAAGAAACTAGGCGCTCTGATGTCAGACCGACGAGGAAATTAATAATTCAGATGAGTAAAACACGCTCGAAAAAGAGATGCCAACCTGCACCACATCATCAAAATAAGCATTGTTGGTGCAGTCCTCGTTCGAATAATGAGACCAGTATTACAAACCAACTATTCCACCTCGTCCTCTTCTAAGGATGTTGGTTTTGCTGCTGCATTGAGCTTCCCACACGGTGAAGCCGGAGGAGAGAAAATGCAGTGATGCAGAGAGAGCGAGAGAGAGAGAGAGAGAGAGAGAGAGAGAGGGGGGGGGAGGGTTAACAGGGCGAAAATATTAAGTAACAAAATTCAACTTCAGACACCTCTTAAACTCTCATTAGTGAACATACAACGCGCTCTGCCAGTGTCTTTCGTTGAGGGATTTCTGGAAATTGGGACGCGCAATCTTTAGTTGGATCCCAGGCAGTTCGTGCGCGCGTAACAGATTTCCTGACAGCATCATGTATTTGATTTATTTATTTATTTACAATATTTAGATTACTCGCCCGCGTGCGTGAGTGTGTTAGAGAGATAGAGAGAGAGCAAGAGAAGGGAGGGCGATTGACAGGTCGAACATACTGAAGAACAGCATTTAACTTCAAATATCTCTGAAACACTCAGTAATGACCATTGCAGAACTCTCTTTATCATGTGTTTTTCGTTGAGAGATCTCTTGAAATGTTGACGCCTAATCTTTAATTGGATCAAGGCCAGTTTGTACGCGCCCGGCTCGCAGGATTTAACGCGTGGGATTCTTTATATTCTTTATTTTACATTCTAAGATTGCGTGGCTACACGGCACCGCATTCAGAAACTGCGGCAAAGTCACACACATGATCTTAATAATCTGTTGCACAAACAGCAATACATCTTGATAGTTTGAAATTTCGCCAGGGATGCTGATTCTTTCTTGATAGACAATATGTGTGCCGTTTTATGTAGGCTATGTATTTATTTAGATTTCTTATGTCTTTCCAATAACCTGAACATTGAGTTGTGTTCATGCGTGTGTTAAATTGACGTTATGCCGTGTATGATCCGCAATTTGGAGCAGTTATGATTAAACCTTTAGATTATAAAGATAGGAAAAAAATAATAGGAAAATAGCGGACACAGATGAAGCTCTGTTGTGTCCACATGGATCTGCAGTGGGTTAATGTTGAACCAAGAAAATAAAAATAAAAATAAAAATGAGATTAAACACGGCGCCCTCATCTGGCAGAAATAAGTGAGATTTAGCTCAAAATGAATTGAATTAAGTCTTTCTTTCTTTCTTTCTTTCTTTCTTTCTTTCTTTCTGTTTAGATTTGCTGAACCGTTTGTTGTAGAAACTGATTTCTGTCAGATCCAGTTGAATAGTTTTCTTTATATCTTTCTTTTCTTTATATATATATATATATATATATATATATATATATATATATATATATATATATATATATATATATATATTATACCAACTAAAATGCATAATGTATGTTGAGGTTATGTGAACACACTAATGATTAAGTAATTTAACTAAAACAAGGACAAGTATATTTTTAATAAATATCAGATAAGGAAAGTGGTTGTATACTTTCAAATGTTATTACATTATAAATGATAGTTTCTGACATCCAAAACAACAGATTGCTATTGTGTATGTAGTTTTTGTGCATGTGCAGAAAAGCCATTATAAATATATATGTTTTAAAGACAAGACATATGTGTCTATTATAAAAAGAAAAGAAAAAGAAACTATTGTGAAAACTTGCCCCAAACACGCTTCAGAGAGATTATAAAGTTAATGACATTGTGTGTGTGTGTGTGTGTGTGTGTGTTACTTTAAAACCAATGTTTTAAAATTCAAATTGTTGAACACAGAGCTAATTTCGGCCTTATATAACAGCCTTATATTCAGCCTTAACATCTGTTGGATCAACGTGAAAGAAAAGTAAAAGTGATGGTTTGCACCTTCTACTATTCTGGAAAATTATTGAAGCTTATTGTTATAGAGAGCCAGAAATCACAAGAAGTTCCCGGCTCAATAAGAGGTAAAACAGCAAAGAGCCCCCAGGGGCTTCACTCAGTTATGAGCTGGGCAGAAATGTCGCACTTGTTCAAATTTTGTACATTTCTGTTTATACCAAGGCATGGGGTAAACACTTTCAGTCTGGGTGTTTAGTGTGAAGTGACAGCCTTTGCTCTGTGAATATGGGGGTTGTTCTGGTTTTTGTGTCTGCCGCTCTCAAGTTTCCATCTTTGATATGTTAAACAACTCCCTATTTTTAACTATCAACAAGAAGAAAAAAATACCAATAGTGGTGATGAAAAAAAAACAAAAAAAAACATAGGTTTTGTTTGTTTTATACACAGTTTTGTCACTTTCGGTTGAATATGCCTTAATTTAATCCACATTTAATGTCAGTGCTCAATATGTGTAGAGTGTTTTTATTTTTATTTATTTATTTATTTTTTTCGCCATAAACTTACTGCCTAACAAGAGTGGGAACAAACAATCGTTCAGTTATTTAATTGTTATAACTGTTCTTGCCTTATTTACTTCTGGAAATAATATTCTTCTGACATAATTAGACAATATATTTACTTTTTCATTTTGTTTTGTTCACTCACTGTATATATATATATATATATATATATATATATATATATATATATATATATATATATATATATATATATATACATATATGATATAAAATCATGCAATGTTTTACAGAGAGTAATTACTTAGTTTCAACTTTTCAGAAAGTGAGTATTGGGATGCAATATATGTAAAGGATGCCGGTACTGCATCGTCATTCCTCTGGTTGTTTTTACAATTGCATGTAAAAAACACAGTGGGTGAAGAAGTTAAAAAAAAAAAAAAGAAAAGAGCAATGGCAAGATTCCAAAGCACACGTTCTTCTGATTTTGGTTATTTCTGTATGTAGCCTCTCCTCCCAATAGGCAAAACAGAGAATGTCGCCTTCATTCCACATGTTTTACAGGTTTTTTTTTTTAACCCTTGCTCCTCGTTCCCGTCAATCATACAGCAATCTAATAAAGTACATCCCTCCAGCTGGCAAACAAGCTGATTGACAGGCAGTCTGTTGAAATAGGGTAATTTGATAGAAGAGATGACACTGTGGAACGTCGCCTGAAATGAATGAGTGTGGCTGGGGGAATGTCTACCCGGGATTACCACGAAGAACTTTGGAGTCTAGTGGCAAAAATGTCTTTGAACTATCAACATATGTACATATGCGATGATTAAAGCTGTTTATCTTTCATGTAGTCTGAAAGGGTACTAAGCCTTCAGGCATGGAAGACGCTCACATTCATTAGGAAAGCTGAACGTGTTTGAGTGGCAAGGGTTTCTAGATAGAAATGAAAATAATAGATTTATGGTATTTTATAAGGGCTTTACCATCTTTAACGGAAAAAGAATGAGTGAAAAACATGATTATAAATAAAAGATGGTTATAAATATATATAAAGATGTATAGTCGGAGATGAATAGGAGGCAGCAGGGGATACTAATGTATACTCCACAGTTGGCAACAAGAGATCCGCTGTGTCTCATCTGTTTCAATTGAGTCTTGTGCCTCCTCAAATATTGCAAGGTTTCTACTAACCACAGAGATAGCAGAAGCAGTCACATTGTGGCCTACTGTGCTTGGACCAAAAAAACAAAAACAAAGAACACTGCAATTGTGCATATTTTTCGACCGTGGTCCTTCAATATGGTAAAGCCTGGTAAATAGCTGAAAATGATACATGAGGTCATGTGATCTTCTGTGCGCTAGAAGCTGTCGCTTCAGACGTGAATTTATTGTATAAAATAAAGACAAAAATTGAATTTGCTTGTCTGAACTCTGTTTTATTGGCACACACACACGGTTGTCCAAATGTAAGACACACACTCCATAAGGTTTGTGCAAGATTGATTAAACATTTCAAACTGTGTTTGTCTTTAGAATAATTAAACAAATTGGGCCAGTGAGAGTTTTTAATGCTTTTACTTGTGTGTGTGTGTGTGTGTGTGTATATATATATATATATATATATATAATAATAAATTTATGATAAAATGTGACAATTGCTGTGATGCAAACCTGCATTTTCAGAATCAGTCTTCAGTGTCACTATATATATATAAGATTATTATTAATGGTATTCAAATTTAATAATTCATGCTTCAGACAGTTCTGAGCACCTCTGAGCATTTTGCAGATTAGCATTTTCAGGAAACAGATTAAATAATTTGAAATTTGGCTAAAACTAAATCACATATTAAGACAGGAAATGGTGTGCATTTCGATAAGCTTCGGCCTGGATTGAAATACATTGACACATCCGCCTATAGGTACAACTACTAGAGAAAGAAAAACTTGAGCCGGCCAGCAGACAGACAGCAACCCTGCAATATGCTGCTTAGTGGGAGCTTGGTACATGTTTATCATGACCAGAGCCTTTAGGAATTTAGGAAGTGATGCTGCTACGTGGTGCTCTGCTGAATGAGTTCTCCCACGACTCTGAGTCAGATTTACTCAGCTGTCAATTTCATTTGTGAGCCACTGTGGCTTAATATGCTTCTCAAAAAATCTGACTGGAAAGAGGAAGACAACCACATGAGAGGTTTTGTTTGTGCTGGTTATAGTTTGCCAGGCCTGACAATTGACGACTCTAATTCAAGTTTTTCATTAATATAAATTAATATATTCATTAATATACTTAATTAAGTTGCAATAAACAAATACAAATTGATTGTATCCATAAATATGTTATTGAGTGTGGCTGCCTGGGCAGCTGGGTGAAGCAGTTTATCTCCTCAGGTAATCTCCTCTATCTCTGTGGAGGAGGGCAGCTTGGCAATTCGAAACTCTAGCAATTTTTCCTTATACAATAAATGTATCGTAAACGAAAGGTCAGCCTTTCACCGGTTATCACTTTGACTTTTTGACGTTTCTCTCCACCCCCTTAGTAAATATCAAACTGTTTCTACACACAGGGCCTGTGTTTATTTTACATAGGGGTAGATATTGTCTCTTTCTCTCTCTCTCCCTCTATACATAAATGAGGATTGATAGTTACTTTGACCAATACATATATTCTGATATTTCAAAAAACTTCCAGACAAAATATAGCATTATACATATATTGCCTGGGACTACGGTGATTGCTCCTGTACTGAGTTACTTTATTATTTATTTTATATATATATATACAGTACAGACCAAAAGTTTGGAAGCATTACTATTTTTAATGTTTTTGAAAGAAGTTTCTTCTGCTCATCAAGCCTGCATTTATTTGATCAAAAATACAGAAAAAAGTGTAATATTGTGAAATATTATTACAATTTAAAATAATTGTTTTTAAATTTATTGTACTTTAAATTATCATTTATTTCTGTGATGCAAAGCTTAATTTTTAGGATCATTATAACATGATCCTTTAGAAATTATTCTAATATGATGATTATCAAAGTTGGAAACAGTTCTGCTGCTTAATATTTTTTCAGAACATGTGATACTTTTTTAGGATACTTTGATGAATAAAAAGTAAAAATTATAAATATATATATAAATATTTAGTAATAACAATATACACTACTGGTCAGTAATTTGGGGTCAGTGTTTTTTTTTCTTTTTTTTTAAATAAAATCAATACTTTTATTCAGCAAGGATGTGTTAAATTGATAAAAAGTGATGGTAAAAAGAAAATATATTATTAGAATATATATTATTAGAATGTTCTTTTTTTATTTTGAATAAATGCAGTTCCCTATCTGTATATGGGTATGTGTCGTTCGACATAACGTCTCCGTTCCCTCTATCAGGGAACGAGGGTTACGTACGTAACCAAGACGTTCTTTTTAACCTTTTATTCATCAAATATATTAGACAACAGAACTGTTTCCATCACCCATAATAAATCAGAATATTAGAATTATTTCTAAATGATCATGTAATAGACTGGATGTTACATGTGACACTGAAGGCTGGAGTAATGATGCTGAAAATTCAGCTTTGCATCACAACAATTTTTATATATATATATACTTAAGGACACCATATAGATGAAAGATGTTTGATATTGTGCTAGGAAAGACTGCCGACAACACATATAATTGTACTTAAATAAACGGAAACAAAATTAATCTGCAAATACAAGAAGACTGACTTTTCCACTGTTGATACTGCAAAATTTAGTGCCGACATGGGCAAACTTCAGCCATCTCTTAGCCGAAGCCCAGCACCAGCCAGTCCAGGTTTGAAAGAATGCAATGTACCAGATCTGCTGTGTCTGTCTAAACAAATGTAGACCAGATGGAGGGAATTTGGCATGTGTCAACAGAATGAGAGCAGGCCAGCAGCAAGGCCCATCTGCAATGTCATCTGAAACTGTTACAATAAAACTTTACAGGGACACAGATTTGTGCCACGCAGTCTGTGGTTTTGACACCATGTCTGGTGCTCTGGTTAACGCCAAAAATAAATAAATAAATAAAATATTATGTGGGAAGATACTTTAGCCTTTTCCAAAGATGTTCAATGTAAGCTAAGCAAAATGCTTATATTTCATTATTTTCCAAGTCTAACCTGTTAATGATTCATCTTGTACTTTATCAGGAATCAAGAACATTTGATAATCTAGGTTCATGTGATCAATTTAAACAATTTACTTGTTAGATTAAAGACTGTTAAATTAAAGATTAAAGACTGATGCCTGCAGCTGGGCAACTGGGTGACAGTGCGGCAGCGTAGTCGTGGCTCAAAACACCGCTCTTCTGTTCCGATCAAAACATTAAACAGGTTCTCCCCACTCAGTGATGCACCCACTGAGAAACCTGATGAAAGTGCTCTAGTTATTGGTGATTCTATTGTACGGAACGTGAATATAGAGACACCAGCCACCATAGTCAAATGTTTACCGGGAGCCAGAGCGCCTGACATTTTGGCAAATTTAAAAGTGCTGGCTAATGCTAAACGTAAATACAGTAAGATTGTTATTCATGTCGGCGCTAATAATGTTCGACTTCGCCAGACGGAGATCACTAAAAATAACATTAAAGAGGTGTGTGAACTTGCATGCACGATGTCAGACACTGTAATATGCTCTGGTCCCCTCCCTGCTTACCGTGGTGACAAGGGGTATAGCAGATTGTCATCACTCAATGGCTGGATGTCTAAGTGGTGCCCACAGAATAACATAGGTTTCATAGACAATTGGACGAGCTTTTGGGGCAGACCTGACCTGTTGAAAAGAGATGGTCTTCATCCCTCCTGGGGTGGCGCCACTCTTCTCTCTAGAAATATGGCAAATAGTCTTAGTGTTTATACTTGACTAACTGGGGCCCAGGTCAGGAAGCAGACAGACTGGCTAAACCGACCGTCTGCTAGCTGCCTCACGTCACAGAGGTCAGCTAATTCTCAGCACATGGAGACTCTTTCACCTAGATATCACACTATAGAGACTGTGTCTGTTCCCCGAACTAGAAAATACAAAAAACGTCCAAACCAAGTTAAGATTAACAATTTAATTGAGGTTCAACAAATAAAAAACAGATGCAATATGGATAAACAAATGATAAAGCTTGGCTTATTTAATATCATATCCCTTTCTACGAAAACACTTTTTGTAAATAATATGATCACTGATCATAATATGGATGTGCTCTGTTTGACAGAAACCTGGCTAAAACCTGATGATTACATTATTTTAAATGAGTCCACCCCCCAAGATTACTGTTATAAACATGAGCCGCATTTAAAAGGCAAAGGGGGAGGTGTTGCTTCAATTTATAACAACGTTTTCAGGATTTCTCAGAGGGCAGGGTTCAGGTATAACTCGTTTGAAGCAATGGTGCTTCATATAACATTATCCAGAGAAACAAATGTTAATGATATATCCCCTGTTATGTTTGTACTGACTACTGTATACAGGCCACCAGGGCACCATACAGACTTTATTAAAGAGTTTGTTGATTTTACATCCGAGTTAGTTCTGGCTGCAGATAAAGTTTTAATAGTTGGTGATTTTAATATCCATGTTGATAATGAAAAAGATGCATTGGGATCAGCATTTTATAGACATTCTGAACTCTATTGGGGTTAGACAACACGTTTCAGGACCTACTCATTGTCGAAATCAGACTCTAGATTTAATACTGTCACATGGAATTGATGTTGATAGTGTTGAAATTATGCAGCCAAGTGATGATATCTCAGATCATTATTTAGTTTTGTGCAAACTTCATATAGCCAAAATTGTAAATTCTACTTCTTGTTACAAGTTTGGAAGAACCATCACTTCTACCACAAAAGACTGCTTTTTAAGTTATCTTCCTGATGTATCCAAATTCCTTAGCATATCCAAAACCTCAGAACAACTTGATGATGTAACAGAAACTATGGACTCTCTCTTTTCTAGCACTTTAAATACAGTTGCTCCTCTACGCTTAAGGAAGGTTAAGGAAAACAGTTTGACACCATGGTATAATGAGCATATTCGCACCCTAAAGAGAGCAGCCCGAAAAATGGAGCGCAGCTGGAGGAAAACAAAACTAGAGGTATTTCGTATTGCTTGGCGGGAAAGTAACCTATCCTACAGAAAAGCATTAAAAACTGCTAGATCCGCTTACTTTTCTTCTCTTTTAGAAGAAAACAAACATAACCCCAGGTATTTATTCAATACAGTGGTTAAATTAACAAAAAATAAAGCCTCAACAAGTGAGTTGACACCACAGTAGTAATGACTTTATGAACTACTTTACTTCTAAAATCGATACCTTTAGAGATAAAATTGCAACCATTCAGCCGTCAGCTACAGTATCGCATCAGACAGTGCACTATAGACCCCCTGAGGAACAGTTCCACTCATTCTATACTATAGGAGAGGAAGAATTGTGTAAACTTGTTAAATCATCTAAACCAACATGTATGTTAGACCCTATACCATCTAAGCTCCTAAAAGAGGTCATAGATCCTCTTCTGACTATTATTAATTCCTCATTGTCATTAGGATATGTCCCCAAAACCTTCAAACTTGCTGTTATTAAGCCTCTCATCAAAAACCACAACTTGACCCCAAAGAACTAGTTAATTATAGAGCAATCTCGAATCTCCCTATTCTGTCCAAGATACTAGAAAAGGTGGTATCCTCACAATTATATTTCTTCTTAGAGAAAAATGGTATATGTGAGGATTTCCTGTCAGGATTTAGACCGTATCATAGTACTAAGACTGCTCTCCTTAGAGTTACAAATGATCTGCTCTTATCATCTGATCGTGGGTGTATTTCTCTATAAGTTTTATTGGATCTTAGTGCTGCGTTTGACACAATTGACCACAACATTCTTTTGCATAGACTTGAACACTTTGTTGGCATTATTGGAAGTGCATTAGCATGGTTCAAATCGTACTTATATGACCGCCATCAGTTCGTAGCAGTGAATGAAGATGTATCATATCGATCACAAGTGCAGTATGGAGTACCTCAAGGCTCAGTACTAGGGCCGCTACTCTTCACGCTTTATATGTTACCCTTGGGAGATATCATCAGGAAACATGGTGTTAGCTTTCACTGTTATGCTGATGATACTCAGCTGTATATTTCTTCACGGCCCGGCCAATTTGAAAAACTAATGGAATGCATAGTCGATATAAAAAACTGGATGACGAGTAATTTCTTACTGCTAAATTCTAAAAAAAACAGAGGTGTTAATTATAGGACCTAAAAACTCTGCTTGTAATAACCTAGAACACTGTCTAAGACTTGATGGTTGCTCTGTCAATTCTTTGAGATTAGTTAGGAACCTAGGTGTGCTATTTGATTGCAATCTTTCCTTAGAAAGCCACGTTTCTAGGATTTGTAAAACTGAAT